>NC_090265.1:1332175213-1332450213 GCF_040414725.1 Anabrus simplex | reverse complement strand
TAATATCATGCCTGGAGGTTGCCTTGAAATGCCATACTTTTTTTAACAACAGTCGTTGATGAGGTTCCTGATCAAAGGCCCTACTCCAGTCGAGAGTTACGCAGTCCACTTGGGATGTATTAGATGTCCAGGG
This sequence comes from Anabrus simplex, assembly GCF_040414725.1. NCBI lineage: Eukaryota > Metazoa > Arthropoda > Insecta > Orthoptera > Tettigoniidae > Anabrus > Anabrus simplex. The sequence continues at coordinate 1,332,450,080 of NC_090265.1, read as the reverse complement.
AATGTTGCCACTCATCAATTACTGTTTTGGGAGCCGATGACCTAGATGTTAGGCCCCTTTAAACAACAAGCATCATCATGATGAGTATCATCATGATGATGATCATCATCATCAATTACTGTTGTTAAAAGTGTAGTACAGGATTTTCCAGGGAGGAATCCATGTTGGTTGTTATTCAGCAGGTTTCTCTCATTCAGAAAATCCAGCACATATTTAACAATTAGGCGTTTCATGCATTTACATAAACCAGATGTAATAGAGATCGGGCGATAGTTGTCTACATTTTCCTTGTCACCGTCTTTGAACATGGGAATGATATTTGCTTTCTTCCACTCTTCTGGCACAGTCCCACTGTTCATTGAAATGTTAAATATTGCTCAAAGAGAAGGTGCCAGTGCATCTGCACAGCAGTGGAGAAGTATGGCCAGCATGTTATATGGGCCGTTCGCTGCATGAGGTCTAGTTCTCCGAAGACTTGTTGCAACCTCGTTAGCAGTGAAGTACAGGCTAGTTAGGGGCGGAAGTTGAGGGGATTTCCTTGTGGTGAACATGTCTTCGTCCTTGTCAGCCATGGTGAAGTTTTTTTTTTTTTTTTTAATTTACTGTTAAATGTGTCTGCTGTTTCCCAGGGAGAGGAAACCGATGGTCTGTTGTACTTGAAGACGGATGGAGCACTATTGCCAGTTTTGTTTCTGATGAAAGCCCATAGCTGACGTTTGAATCATTCTAAAAGTTTGAAGGTAATGAACCATCGATTATCAGTCCTGATGTAACAACTAAGGTAATGAGCCTTGGAGGTTGCCTCAAGATGGGTTCTGGCTGTTCTACGGCTTTCACATGTCAGGTGCCTCTAATATGTATTCGGTCCGCGAAAGCTATTTTATTTCTCTCAAGTCTGCCGGCAAACCAGTTAGGACCCTGCTAGCTGCCACCTGTGACGTGCCACATGGGAGTACCACTTCTCCCCCTGCTATGACAGCGTAGTAGGTTCATGGATTATTATTGTTGTTGTTGTTATTATTATTATTATTATTATTATTATTATTATTATTATTATTATTGAGGAAATTATGTATAATGCTGGTTCTTGTTCATGGCTCACAGTTTGCTTATTTTCGTTTTTTGTTCCCTCATAGAAAACATTGGAAACGCTGACAAGAGTTTTGGCACGTCATGTTTATAATTTGGATCTGACAGACCTACCTCTGGACCGTCTAACCGAACAAAAGGCTAAGAAACGCCGTGGTGGTGTGAGTGGAAAGCAGTCGGCAGGAACTGGAGATTTGGGAGGCATTGTGGGACACCATAGCTCAGTAATGAGCTCTCAAGATTGTAAAAGCTCTACTATGCATGACCCTTCTGCTGTTGATGAGGGACCTAGCAGCTTAGTTGCCACTTCAGGTGTGTGCTGTGTGTTGAATTTTGATTCATATTAGATTCATGAATCAGTGCTCTTTAACAATAAAAGTTTATTATTTGTGTATGATCAGAAATTTTCTGGAGTAAATCCTTTTAAGATCTGTTTAAACAAAAATGCATATTTTTATGGATACTGGATGATTTCTCTACTTGTCAAATGGGTATTCTTGGTTCAAATCTTAGTGTTTTCCTGTAAAATTAGCACTGGACAAAGTAGAGGTGAGACATATTTTCTTGATCTACAAACTTGTTTGTGTTTCTTGTTTTCCCTGGTGATATTGTTCCAATGTTCATTTGTCAGTGTTCCAGAGCTGTGTGACAAGCATTGTCAGACATGTTCATATGCCTTGGTGTTTGTGGGGGCCTTCCACTTAATTTTTTCTTGGTTGGTATAATGTTAAGTAAATCTAGATTCTTAGACATGTGTAAGAAATATTTGGAGGAAAACACTTTTCATTAATTTTCTTTTCAATATTTGACTACAGAGAATTATAGTAGAATCTTGATACATCATTTTTGGAACCACTACAAACATAAAATGTTTGTTGCTGGAAAATAGTATGTGCAGATTTCTGTAAAAGAATTTCACACCTTGCTAAAAAAAAGTCATAGATATACGTACCTGTATAGTGTTACTGTCATTCAAGAAACATGTCTCGCAGACTCACATTTAAAACTTTGGCCTTTGCTTTGGTGCAAAATTCACTTTCTCATTTTTTACCTAACTTAATTTTTGATGTAGAGCAATCCATCCTGAAACATTTCGTACTCATTGCTGTTGGTGTCATGCAAGAATTTGAAAATAGCCCGTTTAAATTTTATTGAGGAGAATCAGGACCTGAGCAAATGTTGTCAATATTTTGGCATTGCCTTCCTTCTTGTCATCACTTTTGCTGCCCTGAGTGACATTTGTGCTTATCAGTGTGGATGCATTGTTATTCATCCTCACACTCATCCGACACATATCAAAAGACTGCTTTCTATTATTCCTACTTTCAAAACTGTATGGCTTTCATTCATTGCTTATCCCAATTGTTACATGTCGATCTGTCTTCTCAGATGACTTGTAGTTTTAAGAAGCAGTTCTGAATTGTGATAAGTGATACTTGTAATTCTTTTCTTTTCTTCCCTGGTGTTTTCCCCCATTTTTGGGAGTTTGCAGTTGACGTGGATTTGGCCTAATTTTATGGCCAGATGACCTCCCTAATGCCAACCTTATTTTGAGGGTGTTTTGCATGTTTCTGTGGCAGTTAGTACACTCAGTCTGTGCCGCACCAAATGCTCTTTTGCTCTATCGCTCTAGCTATGCTATTATTCTATTTCCTAGAGGCTATACCATATGTTTGTTGTTCCATTATTGTAACTTTCTTGGATTTAACAATTACTTCTTCCCTAACTTGACTGATAAGTGATAGCACCACCTGCCACTTTGATATTCCAAGACATTTCTTTCTTCCCTACCCTTTTTCTCTTATTATCTCTTTGAAAAGTAGAGGGGCTTTTTAACAAAAAGATGGCGAGATGGTGATGTGTATTATGTGGTACAACTGATTTTTGAAAGAAATGCAAACCTTGCCTTACTTATCCCCTATGCACCTGTAAGCAGACTGGTACGCGCTCGAGCGGCTGGGCCAGGACTCCACAAGCGGACTGGTACGCCGGGATGCAAGGTCGCATATTGGAGACATTTGTGACATCTGTTGGCTTTTTACGGAAATATTTCTAATTGAAATCTGTTCTTGGTGTCTTAAAGTGTCACCAGAGTGCTCTGGTATGCTTCTTTGGCAAAGAGAATTGATTAAAATATCGATCGAGAAATCTGTATTCTGTTGTTGACAAGATGGCTGAGAAGGAAGTTGCTTGCTCGCGCAAAATGCTCAGTAATAACGAAATTCAAATCATATTTGATGTTTTAGGCTCTGATTTCAGCAGTACTAGTTAGGAAGAAGTTATTAGTAATCCTGTGCATGAATGAATACGAAATATATCACCAGAGATCTTTCGCGTAGTATCATCATACGACATAGAATGCCGAATGAACTTTCTCCCCTCCGTCAAGATTTGATTGCGACTGCCGGATTTGAACCTACGATCTTGGTACCTGGATGTGAACACTTTACCACTGATCCTCAGACTTAATAATAATAATAATAATAATAATAATAATAATAATAATAATAATAATAATAATAATAATAATACACCGAGTGAGACGTATGGCTGTAAGTTCGTATTTGGGATATAGGTACGAATCTCATCATTCGCTTACTCGTGATTTGTTTCCCATTAGTTCCTTATTTCCAAATCAGGAAAATGTTAGGCTCATGTCATATTGGTTTCCTATTATTTCCTTATTTCAAAATTAGGCAAATGTTAGGCTCGTGTCGTATAATTAAGGCCATAACACACACTAAAGAACTTCTGAGGTGAGATAAGTTAATGAAAAATTTAAGATTTCAAAGGGATTTTTTTATGTGTTATATTTCTGTATTGTTCTATTTTTTGTGTCATGAGCAATAGTCTGGAATTTCTCAATAATATAAAACAGGTCCCGTGATAATATGCGCAGTCGATCACCCACTATACTGTTTTAACCGAAAGCTAGCTCCCAACACCCAGGTTGCATACTAAAAAGTTGGCGGATTCCTAGCAATATGGGTTAATTCTTTGTCCTGACTTCATGTTCAGGATCACTTATATTCAAAATCTGACCCCAGGTATTTGTTATTTTACCTTTTTCTTTGGTTGCCACGGCTACTTGGTTATATGTCTGTCTGATCGCGTTTGTGTTATTTCTCATTTTATTGTTTTGATGTGATATTCTCTGTTTTTCTTTTGCATTATTATTATTCCTGAAAGTATTTATACTGTTATGTAAGGACAAGAAGGTAACACAGACCCATTTTATGTGTATGGGTGCATGTCATTGTCTGTCTGCCTTGGTTGTGTATTTGAGACCTGTACCTATTTCTCCTTTCTTGACATCTCATCTTGGGCTTATTATGTGTGCATATAACACTAACTTGGGTCAGCTCATTTTCGCCAGTAGAGCAGATATAAATGTGTCTGATATTATACAATGGGGTGAGCCTTGTCTTATATTTACGGCCACCCAGAAACTTGGATCTGATCTTTCAGATCGAGCCCATGTGGTATGAGTTGACATGCTTGTGCTGCTGCTATTCTATCGCAGTGTGTCTCGGTTTTGCTATTATGATACCTTGGACATTTAGTGTACGTGTATATTTGTATGAATGGATAGTATGAATGATGGGTTTGTGCTATCTTTATTTCTCGTATTTCCTTACGGGAGTAATTTTCTTTTTCATGTTTGGGTGGGCATATTGCTGGTTTTATTCCCCATCTTAGGCTGATTCTGCCATTTCTGTTTGTAGTTTGGGATCTCATTCTATTTTTCTTATTTTATGCTCTGGGATTATGTTTTTTTTTTTTTTTTTTGTTGTTGTTTTTTGTTTTGTAGATATGGCAACCTATAGTTTCCCTCACTTCCCTATAACCTCTTTGTATTTCACGGTTCATCTTTTGGCAAAAGTACTTCTTCGCCCATGTATTATCCTGTTAGAAAAAATGCTAATTCCTTGGGGATTGTTGTTATGCAAGAAAAAGAATTGATGTGTGTGACCTCGCCCCCTTTTCGTGATAAGGTCGTGGTTACCAGTTGGTTACTATACAATTTCTCCGTATAAAGAAAGAAATGTCTTGACCTTATCTCATTATATCGTAAATCGCTGATTGTTCCCCAGCCTTTAAATTATTATATTATTGTGATGAAAATATGATACAATCGAATGAGAAGCTGGTGACATTAAAAAGATCTCCCAATCATGTCAAGCAATGTTAAAAGGTCCATGATTATGCATGTAAGTTATATTCACTTCCTCTACATTTCCACGGTATGTTGTACTCTGCTTTATCCTTTGCTTTAGCCAAAGTTTCTTTTAAATAAACCCTGTCGTGTTTTAAACTACATCTTACTTGGATTATTGCCATTCTATACTGGGTTTTATTTGTACAAGAGGCACGGGTCCAGTTCTGACCAGTCATTAGTCGGTTTTGACCACTCCACGGTCATTTTTTTGTATTTGCGTGAGTGTGTATTATGTGTGTTACTTCTTTGTAATGTTGAAGATGTGTGTTTGTGTATTTTTTTTTTACTGTATTTCATTAGGCCTAAAGGAGGGTAAGTGTAAGGTAGAAGTCCCAGAACCATATGAGTTAGAATTCTCAGGCTGCCCGGGAATCAAACACAGAACCCTCTGAACTGAAGACGAGTTTGTTGACCTATCAGCCATGACCTTGTAACCAGACTGATTCTGAGATAGACTATAAATTGTTTGAATAATGCTAATTTTCGTTTGTATTTTTTCCAATATCCTGGACACATATGGCATTTTGTAATAATTCTTAAAACACTTCATGACACTTCTTTGTGCTCATTGTACACATATCTACTGTCTGGACCATTCATTGTCTCATCAAAACCTGTATGTGTCATTTTGAGATACGCAGTGAAATGTTGAATATCTTCTCTTTAAGTTTATTATATTGAAGTTTCATGTAAAACTGTGTTCTCTATAACGGGTATTTTTCTGTCAGATTTACAACTGTATATTTTTTTAATGTGGTGGCTTCGGCTGCTAGGTTCTTCTTTTAGGATTGTGTGTAACTATTAAAGTTCTTTCAATTGTAATAGGTTACATTTACTCCCTGCAATTTACTCTTTTTAGTTGTAGGAAAACTTTCTTTATGTAGGCTCGCAAAATACTCTTTCATTTACATGATAAAAATGTCTTTCTACTTTCTCTTGTGCCATACACTCAAATATATTGATGCTCTTTGTCACAAGCAGTTAATTGAGTTGTTTTGTAAGTACAGTAGTTTATTTATTTTAATTTAGAACCATGTTTATTTGCTTACAAGTATGTGTGTTTTTTTGTGGCGGGTAAATATCATGTCAGTTCTATTCACTGCTATTCTCCTATACGCTAGTTTCAAGAGAGTCTTTTTTCATTATTATATCACTGGTTTTTATTGAATGCAAAGTACTACGTTTGAATAGAAGTTTGGTTGTTGTGACTCTTTTATTTGATTGAATATCCTTAATCACTTGCAGAAGTTATCCTTAATAGAAAAATTATTTCACATGAAAGTTGATCTCCTTTTTTTAATTTCAGACGTGAGTGGAGGGAGCTCATCATTCCGATTGCATAGTAGTCCTCGAAAACGCCGCAGAAGTTCGAGTGAAGCCTCTCATCGCTCTCATCTACCTCGTAGTGCCAGTGAAAACAATCTTGTGTTCTGTAAATCATCAAGTCACAAGAAGCACCACATCCGTCCTCCAAGTGGGACAATCATCACTCCAGGTAGTTATTTCTGAGGAAGAATATTATTTTCAGAAAAACTGTATGTTGATTATCATTTAAAACTGCTGCATATGGGCCTTTCTAGTGGCTGATCTGAGTGAATTTGGATATTTCTTAGTTCTTTCATTGTCATATGTAGTTTCCACAAATTATTATTTCAGCAAAATGTTATACATTCCCTGGCACAAAATCGGCATAGAATCTTGTATTGAAGAAATAGAATCAAACTTTGTATACTTTTTCCCGTTGTGTGGTGTGATGTTATTGTAATCTATGGCTTTATTGGGAAGTAACTTCCAATACAAAATTGATATCTCTAAACAAAAGTAATATACAAATAACATGAATGAGGTAAAGATGTACAGTAAAGCCGGCCCCGTGGTGTAGGAGTAGCGTGCCTGCCTCTTACCCGGAGGCCTTGGGTTTGATTCCCAGCCAGGTCAAGGATTTTTACCTGAACCTGAGGGCTGGTTCGAGGTCCACTCAGCCTACGTGATTAAAATTGAGGAGCTATATGGCGGTGAGATAGCAGCCCCGCTCTAGAAAGCCAAGAATAACGGCTGAGAGGATATGTCTTGCTGACCACACAACACCTCATAATCTGCAGGTTTTCAGGCTGAGCAGTGGTTGCTTAGTAGGCCAAGGCCCTTCAAGGGCTGTAGTGCCATGGGGTTTGATGTACAGTAAAACCTTGATAATTCGAAGTGATCGGAACCAAAAAGAAATCGGATTTCAAATTATGTAACTCTGAATTAAATGAATTTCTGCGCAACAAAAAAATATTGAAAATATGTAAGTTAGTGTTGTATTTGCAACTCAAACCCAGATACCTCTGATCCTCAAGATGAATAGAGCAGAAATTATAAGAAAGATATTAATTCCTCTTTTTTTTCACATTAGAATACAAGAATAAAAGGAAGCTGCAAGAATGGATATACAGTACAGAGACTTGCATAATAATAATAATAATAATAATAATAATAATAATAATAATAATAATAATAATAAAGAAGTCCAGGGTTCATCAGTCTTAAAATTTACATACCTAAATAGACTGGCCCACTCTTCCTGAATATTTAGAACACTTCTATCCATTATTTTGATTACTTTTTTGTAAATATGAAACGAAAAACTGAAGCAAAAGAACTATTGTTGATCACCTGCTTTCGGCAGCAAGGATGTGCGATTGTAGTGAATTCCATTTGACAATTGGAAACAATTCACAGACAGTGTCCACAATCACAAAAAGAATACAATAATAAAAACAGGACACAACAAGATGTTTGAAATTGACAAGTTATGCACGGTTAACAGGCCAGAAATTGGGTTAAGTGCTTCACCAAATCGTTTCTGGTCTGTGGTGCTTTATGTCCAATATTTACGAAGAAAAATAAATCCGGCAGTTATCTACGGTAAGAAGTACTCGCACAACTATTGTAAGTTGATTATAATCATATTTACATCCTGATACAATGCACACATGAATGTTAGTGTCAGAATGTTTAGCGTGGCAATTTTGATTACAGTCTCATATTGGGTTTTGTGTGTTCTCCTCTTCGGTTGTGATGGAGCATCGGGTGTTGAACCATCATTAATATCATTACCAATGAGGGAACTAGAGTCATTATTCTGGTGATTACAATATTTCCATCTGAGGCTTCGTTTAGTTTTGAAAGCAATTCCAAATTATTCAGAAGCTGACTTGCTGGGCCTATCACTTCCGAAGATTTTTCTGTCAGGGTTATCTCCCTTTGCCTTTAATAGCCCTTATCAACCTGCAAGACAGCAGGCCCTGAGTTAGATCTCGGGGATCAGATATTGCCTCTTCTGCTAGATCCACCGTACCAGTGATTTTCACTTCCGCCTTCACTGCCGTTGAGGTCTTAACCCGTATCCTTGGGCATGGGTTCCATGTCATACTCCACAGGACTGGGGCCTTGACTGAATTCAGCCATCCTATCACTCCGGCCTACTGAAGTGTAGGGTGCCTAACCCTGCGATGTGGACGCGCCAGACAGGAATTACTGAAGTGGAGGAATAGGGAAGGTGACCCTATATCCCTTGAGCTAAGTTAATGGTTGTGGATGGTGCCACAACCAAAGAAGGTAAGAAAATGAAAGATCTTGTTCGCGGACGATATATGCTTGTGGGGAGACACTAAAGAAGACCTTCAAGGACAAATAAACTTCCGGACAGAAGCTGCTAAAGAATATGGACTCGTCTTCAGCCAAGAGAAAAGTGAGGTGTTATGGTCATGAAGAGATACGGACAACCAATGGGACACATTGAAATGAAGGGGAAACAGCTACAGATGAACCATCAATTCAAATATCTTGGAAGTGTTATCTCTGATACTGGTTCTGTAGACAAGGAAATTTCCCACAGAATTCAGGCAGGTAGCAACTTTTACAAAATAATTAAAGACATAATATGGAACAAGAAAATACCAACAAAATGTAAGAGAGTCATATATGAAACCTATTACGTACCAATCCTGACCTATGGTTGCGAAACATGGACCATGAGAAATAAAGATGTTAGTAGAATCCAGGCAGCAGAAATGAGATTTGTCCATAGCATGATTGGTAAAACACGGAGGGACAGAGTCTGTAATGAGGAAATCCTCAAGAAGGCTCAAGTTGTAAGACTAAAGGACAGAATAACAGTGCAGCGACTGAGATGGTATGGACATATGCGACGCATGGGAGATAACAGATTACCTAAAAATATGTATGATCTATAACTTGAAGATAAAAAACCAAGAGGGTGACCAAGACTCAGGTACAAGGACATGGTGAAGATTGACATTCAACAGCGAGGACATACTTTGGCAAGCATCGAAGGAGGAGAGAAGTTCATAGACCACAACTGGTGGAGAAGCCTCGTTCGCCGACCCTTCGCTTAAGATGGAACGGCGTGGGATGCGTATGTATGTATGTAAAATGTACACATGATATTCTATTTGACTTCATTTGAAAACCATCGATACCTTGATGTTCAAAACACACAAAAACAAATGAAAATATGAAGAAGCTATGTACGATAGGGAAGCCAATATAAAGTTATTTCAACATGGTAGCCAACATAGATTTTAAGTTCCAACAACAATGCATTTCTTCATCTTCCTCGTTAGGCAAACACTGAAAAACAATCTCATTCTTTTCTGAAATACGAGTCAATGGTGCTCTGCTTACGTGCATTTCTGTAAGTTGTCAGAATAAAATCTTCTATTACATCCATTGCATTCACAAGATTTTCTGGGGCATTCCTAGTAGAGATGACACTGTCCAGAATCGATAAGGCTGTCATTTTGCATCTTTATCCAGCGGGTGCGTGAGAAGATTCCGTTTCCGATGTTTCGTCTGCTTGCGATTCCATTATAAACAAATTTAGTCTCTACGAAACTTGGACAAAAATAACTCCACAACCGTACTGTATGTGTACATCATATACAATATTAAATAGAAGGAAGGATCTACCTTTCATTACTCTTTTTATTAAGGTGAACCAAATAGAAGTTACAACCTGTTCATTTGGAAGTTTCAACACATTTTAAGTATCATCATCAGCCAATTAGCAAAACAGTGCAAAAATTAAGTCATAAAGATCATTGTGTTATGTGTTTTTAGATCTTTATGACTTAATTTTTGCTCTGCTTTGCTAATTGGCTGATGATGACACTTCAAATGTATTGAAACTGGTCCCAAATGAACAGGTTGTAACTTCTATTTGGTTCAACTTAGTAACAGAGTATTGAAAGGTGGATCCTTCTTTCTATTTAATATTGCGTACTTCTCCATTCAGTATGGAACAATCATGAAATTTTTAACTTTAAATGTATACCTCATGACAGCAATAAGGCTCGTTGACAATGCAAAGTAACAAAGAAGCAGCAATAAAGGCTTTAAATCCTCAAAAACTGAAGTAGGGCCAACCTACTATTCTGGCGTGTACGCGATAATGAGAGATACGAGACAGTTGCTCATTGTCGTTAATTGTCATCTACAGCGGCTTTATTTGTTGGCTGCTCTACAGCAACCAGATTACAGTACTGATTTTGAATTACATAGTTTACGAGCCTGATGAAAACTTTAAATTACATATTAACCATATTTTGAATTAACCGATCGAATTTACACATGAAGGCTTAATTTGAATTCCAAGAATGGTATTTACTTCAAAATACATGTATTTTGAATTAACAGATTTCAAATTAAAGAGTTTTTCACTGTATTAGGGAACAGAATTTACATGGCCTGCCTGTTTCCTCCTTAAGTAAATATTTTTGTGGTTTAAAAGGAGAGAAGTGCCAGTCGGGAAATCGTACAAGGGCAGGTGTCGTTGTATTGTGTTGCAATGCTCACGGAAGCAAGAGACTTCCTCCCCTCGCCATAGGAAAGTTTGATAAGCCACGATGTTTTAGGGGCATCAGGCACTTTCTGTGTAAGTACAAGGCATCTAAAAAATGCAAACAGTACAGTAATCCAAAAAATAAATCCATAACACACCTGAATAACATAAGACAACATGCCATAAGTGGCCGTAGTAATGTAGGATGTTTTTATATTTCAGTGACAGTTTTATTTTGGTGTGAGCTAGTTGTTGTTGATTACTGCATCAGTGTACATTTGTAAATATTTTAGGGGTAAATTTGAGCCACAGTTAATAAATGTTTAGGACAAGGACAGCATAGTAATTCACCTTGATTCTCAAAATTATTTACAGCATTACAACTGCTGGAACTGGCAGGTTGGACACTGTTCTAAAATAATACTTATACATGATCTGTGAACACACTTCTGATATTTTAGTTCTTCTTAGTAATCATTATCACCATAATTTGTGAGTGGCTAAAATGTGTTTTTCATGGCTTGTCATCCATGTCAGACATTTATCAAACCTTGTTTCTACAACCATAATCAAGGTGAATCAAGGTGATTGCATGCATTAATGGATCTTAGAAAACTTTGTGACGCGGTGAGGGTTGGCATTTCTGAATTAAGGAGTTGGTGGTTAATTCAAAGTCCGATTTTTGCGTTGCAATGACTTTGAATTAACAATGTTTTACTGTATATATATTCCAGGATTAATCCGATTATGATAATAATGGTCATTAGTTTGTGTATAACCACTTAAAATTCTTTTTTTTTTTTTTTGTGTAAGGAACTGCAAGGTTGTGGGTTTGTTATTTATTTAAAGAATCAAGAAAGAACCGGGTCAGACATTGATCCATGGCCTTTTTTGTGGGTTTGTCATTTATTTAAAGAATCAAGAAAGAACGGATGAGACATTGATCCGTGACTTTTTTTTTTAGTGAGTAGAACATGATAGCCACTGAAATGAAAGGCCACCAACATAATTTTGTTTATCACTATTCTTTGCTATGTTGGATGAAGTTTTGGAGTGGTTAATAGGAAATAGATATGTGAATTTCAACACTTGTAAAGTAATATCCTAAAATCATTTGTCTCCTGAGCAGATGCATAATTCATCATCATCATCATCATCATCATCAACATTGTACAGTTCCATCTTCCTGGATACTTCAGGCATTTAGTGGCTAATCAAGCAGGGGATAATATTAGCTTATCAGACCTGAATTGATCTTGTATTTTATATAAAATGATAATTCAATTTATTTTTGATTTTAATCATTTCAGTACAGTATTGAATAGGTGACAGAGATTCATATTAAACTTTGGCAATCAGTTTAATTTACCGGTACCCATTTTCAATTTTGCTTTTATTAATAAATTTTTTTGATGTAACATAATCTGGTCTACATCTTTTTAGTTTATCTAGTTAGCTTGACCCGTGACATAGCTTCCCCTATGCATCCATGAAGAGAAGTAGGATGGTCTACACCCTAAAGGAAGAATCATGTGCGTATAAGTATATTTCAGAGCTGGAGCAGAAGTCTGCAACTCACTTCACTGCCACATCATGCTGCATAAGGGTGGAGAGAGAGAGAGAGAGAGAGAGAGAGAGAGAGAGAGAGCGCGCGCAAGTGTATGTGTATGTGTTAGGACTTTTTCCTGTATGAAAACCTCGTACTATGCACAGAGACATGAAAATATCTGTCACAATATACATGATATAAATACCATATGTACCCTGATCATTTTTCTTCTGGTGTAATTTAGCTACCCTTAATTTTTAAGTAGATATTTGGGGGGAAATAAAAATTTGCATAATTTTTTCCACTATGATTCTGTAAATGTTTTCTGTAATTAGTGTGTTTGCTGTTAATTTTCTTATAAAATTTGCTGTCATGAAAACTTTAAGGCTGTGGCTAGACAGTTGTTTTTAAATGTAACATTCATCTGTTGAATGTAACAATGGCGTAATACTAGTTTGCATTAGTGTTTGATCTATAATCATATCCTTGATTCATTTTTATAGTTAATAATAAATACTTCTCCATTTAACAGAAAGAATATAAAACTATCACAGAGTAATCAGACTTTACCCTATACAGCATATGTTTGTGTTTCTATTACCGTACTGGATTTGTATCTGTCAGAAACTAACTAAAGAAACAAACAGAAGAGGTGGTGGTATACAATTTCTAGTCACTACATTGCATGCCATAATCTTGGATTCACTTCTAAACCTCTCTGCAGTATTCGTTTGGAGTGAGGGCATATGTTGCTGTTGAAGGTGATTCGTCCATCGGATAGAAACGTTAGGCCTTGAATTAAACCCTTGGTGTTATTCAACAGGCGTAGGCTATGTGCTGACACTGGGTTTCATACTCTCCCTACCTCATCATCTCACACTCAGAAGCGCAGGTCGCCCCTGGTCGTCAAATGGAAAGAATTGCACCAGGTGAGCCTAAAATGTCCTTGGTCACTTTCAGGACTAAAAGTCATACACTAAATTAATAAACAACTTTTGAAGGCCAAAATACCATTAAATGATAGTGAATTGTAAGAGCTGTGCACTCCAAATAGTTGGGACATTCAGATAAAATTAAGACTTCAGATAAATATTTTAAAATGTTCTCTTCAAACATCATTTCTAACAGCCTGGTAGACATAAGCAATAGCATATCTGTTCACTGTATCTCTTCTGATTTTTCACCTGCTGTCAGTGAATGTTATATATTTTTGTTAATTATTGATATTCATGATAATATAGACCTTTTAAAGTAAATTTTAAATGTACTCTACCAAGGGAGCCATAGCTTGCAATTTGAAGCAGCTTTTTAAAAAATTGTGTACAAATGGTGCAATATCAGTGTGAGGAATGCTAATTGGCTTTTTTAACATCATAGGGCATAATCTGCAACGTATTGTAAATAGTCGTCGCCGCCGGCCACTGCTCGTATCCGAGTGTATGATTTTCACTTGCAATTCATGTACAGTCTGTTTTATGCAAATGACGTTGATGACTCATCAGGACAATTCTTGCATGGAACAACCGATCACATTTGGCACACTTGAGAGAATGGTGTGGACATGGTTGAGTTTGTCCAAGTTTTCTTCTAAGACGAGCCTCACAGCATCACTAATGGTAAAAGGGGCCTCAACTTATTCATAACCTTATAGAATAGTAAAATAAATACCCAATGAGATTGTGAAAAATAATCTTTGAGTGGTTTGTCTATAATTTCCTTCTATTAAGCTGTGGTGTGCTCGACGCTCAATTTCAAACTGCAGTACAGCAGTGGATGTGATTGCGTGCCAGCGAGGGCGATCTTCAGCAAGTGTGTGCTAATTACTGGGGTCAATGTTTGTGCTCTTCAAGGTTTTTTTTTTTTGAGCTGATCCTTGTAGCATTTCAGAGGAGCAGCATGTGGCCTCCTGTTAGAACTGAGTTCACTATATGGTATCTGTCAGAGTAGCCTATTGTCTTCCATGCCTAGGACATGATAATCCATCTAAGCTGGTGACTTATGGTGGAAACTTCTATACTGTTCATCTGTGCCCTTTCAAGTACTACAACATTGGAGACATAATCCTCCCATTTGATATTCATAATCCTAAGCTTCTACTGGTGAAAACGTTCCAATTTCTTAGCGGTATAGAGTCCATGTTTCACATCCATACAATAAAGTGGAGACGACAGCTTGGTACACCATCTGTTTAGTGGATATACAGTATTTAGGTCTTTATTAGGAAAGACTTTGCACGATAGGCATTCAAAGCACAATGAGCAGCTCGTATTCTATTTTCTGCATCCATCTCTGAGGTACAAGATGAGAGAATACTCCCAAGGTAGGGAAAGAAGTCTACTTGTTCCAGAGATGTATCTGATATGATGTGGAAGTCTGGCAAACTAGTTCCTGGAGCAGGTTGTGCTAAAACCTTAGTTTTCTGAATGTTGATAGACAGGCCAAAATGCTCATAAGCAGCCTTAAAGCAATTGATTGACAATTGAAAGTCCTCTGGAGAAGCATTGTCATCTGCATATTACAGTTCAGTAACTCGGGTGAGATGGGTAAGTCTTTTAGAGAGGAGTCTTGACCGATTAAAAATCCCTCCATCAAGTCTGTAACTAATTTCTACTCCTGCATTGTTGCTAGATGTCTCATAAAGCATAGCTGTCAGGTACAAGACAAACAGTGTAGGTGCAAGCACACAACTTTGCTTTAGTCCATTCGTAATAGGAAATTCTTCTGACACATTGTTTTGATAGAGATCCTGACCAACCATATCATCATGAAGAGCCTGGACGAGTCCAACAAAATGTTCGGGGCAGCCAGACTGCCTTAACACTATCCGGATAGCATCTCTAGGCACAGTATCGAAGGCCTTTTCCAGGTCATAAAACACCAAGAACAAGGGTTTCTGTTGTTCTCTGCAGCTGTCTTGCGCAGAAGGTCATGTCAGAGGTACTCCTGGCTGTGCGAAACCCACACTGCGGTTCGGGGAGTAACTTTTCAGATAGAATTTGAAGCCGACTCAACAGGATCCTGGCGAATATTTTACCTACTATAGACAGCAGGAATATGCCATGGTAGTTACCAGTTTGAAGATGGTGATTATGATAGAGTTCTTTATGTTGGCAGGTATGTATTTGGTCTCCCATTTCCTTAGGATCAGAGAGAAGAGCCTCGTTTTGAGAGGTAGGCCTCCTTTAAGAATGAGTTCTAGAGGAATATTGTCTGTCCAGGAGCCTTTCTAGGTTTGAGGCTGAGAAGAGCTTTGTTATATTCATGAAAAGTTGGTGGCATTCACATCCAAAGTTGCATAGGATTGGGACATGCTGAAGAAAATTTTCAGCAGCAGTGGAACTGCAGTTTAAAAGTAAATTGAAGTGCTCTTTCCAGCATCTCAGAATGTCTTCATTGTCTCTAAGAATGTACAAAATCAGTCCGTTTGTACCACAGGGGCTCTAGCTCAAAGAAAAATTAGAAGAAATTAATTCTACGTACAGAGACGTGCTCAAACACATTGGTTAAGGTAGGTAGTTGCAGAAACTTTTTGTTGAGATTTCTTTTGAAATATTTGTCTTTTCTAAATAGAAACAGAAGAGAACATAACTTTATTAAGTCATCTTTAGCTCATTACTCAATGATGTACTCTCCAACAAGCTTCATGTTGTACATTCCAAACTAATTTGTATTTATCTCTCTTATTGTTTCCCTTTATTGATTGGTGCCACTTCCACCTTTGTTAGCTTTATGGAAACAGCAATGAAACAAGAAACTCAAGAAACTTTGTAATCTTTTTTTTTTTTTTTTTTTTTTTTTTTTGACAAGATGGAAAGAGGATTAATAAAATTTGATAAATTTATTTGTTGGTCATGTTAAATATTATGGATGTTTAGGGAATGTTTTTAATCATTATTAATTTTACTTCAAGTTTTTCTTGCAAAATTTATTTCTTGTTATAGTGCTGCCGGAGAGTGTTGAACATGAAGTTGCCCGCTTGTTATCAGAACCAATGCCTAGATCAAGCTGGCCACAACAACGGTTACACTATAAGTCACATTCCATGGATTCTCTGCGTAGTATTAGAGGTAAGCCAAATACACTTACTTTAAACTGTCATTTTGAGGAAAGTGTCGAACATTTATTATTAAAAGGTGTGAAGAACATGAGAGGACAAGTATGAAAATCTGTACAGAGGGGCCTATAAACGTTTCAGTATATTGTTGTGTCAGTTTCCTTCTAAAATAAATTTGTAATGTTGAACTGTTATTTGAAGCCATATGCTTTGGACTGGTGGGTTATTTAAAATTGTTTCCTGGTCACACCCCTCGACCATGAATTACTCTGAGGTTATACTTGCCCATAGTGCACAGGTGAATGACTTGGGCCACCATCTTTAACACAACAGCACTTTGGCAATACCCAGCATTGGTTCGGACCGACTTAAGTCAAAGGTGTGAGCAAATACAGTACACGTATTCGACGCCTGGCTGAGTGGCTCAGGCGGTTGAGGCGCTGGCCTTCTGACACCAGCTTGACAAGTTCGATCCTGGCTCGGTCTGGTGGTATTTGAAGGTGCTGAAATACATCAGCCTCATGACCGTAGATTTACTGGCACATAAAATAACTCCTGCGGGACTAAATTCCGGCACCTCGGCATCTCCAAAAACTGTAGAAAAAATAGTTAGTGGGATGTAAAGCCAATAACATTATTAGGTATTTGGTATGAGTTTTAACATTTGTGCCAATTTTCTGTGCTTAGGATGTAGATACCTGTCCACTTTCTAAAGGATTTTAATTGTGTCTTCATTAGTAAGTGATTTCACAACATTTCACACATTCCATAACTAGGTACTCAAATTCTCATGATTAAATTCCTGTCAGTACGTTGGCTGTCACATGATGATATTCACTGCCTTTCCACTATATAACGTAGCACAATAAATTTCTAACTTCTGACTGGAATTCAATAACTGGCCCATTCGGTTATTCAGCAATCTCACTGCTGACCAGCAAACAAAACTGAACTTTCTTGAAGCTAACAGCATGCTCACCAGTTGCAATTTACCATTTGAAGTTTAGGAATTCAAGGCCTTTTCCCATTATCACAACTTTTCCTGACCTGCCTCCTGTGGCAAGAGCTCTTATCTTCATTGAAAATCACATTTAATTCACAACAGATGACAAAAGAATTTTCAGGGCTGGGAAAAATGTAATCATACAAAGCATTAATAGCAAAAATTAGTGATTTAATTAATGAGGTATTTTTTAATATAGATTTAACAGAAAGGAAATCCAGACTTCAAATATATAATGTGGTATGTGAGAAAATGTCTTAATGTGGAACACACTAACACTATTTCACTGTATTCAATTTTACATTTCTGTACCATCCAATAAAAAACTACTGTATATACAAGTACAGTAGTTACAGGGGAATTAAAACACTGTTTTTCTTTTAACTTTGTTCCTTACGTTTGTTCTGAAATTCTGATTTTAATTTAAAATGACTTACATCAGTGGAACTTTTTAAAATTGCCTTAATAGTGTTTTACATTTCTTCTTGTGGTGTGGTCTGTATTTGAAGATGAGGAACTTGATTTGTGAGGTTGTTTGGTAATTCTATTTAAAGGCACAGGCTGGAACTATCGCTGTCAAAGTCTTTAATATATAAGTAATAATAATAACAACGTAAACGTTTCCACCTTTTCAATACTAAAATATATTCACAAAATTATAAATTACACGGTACTAGTGGGTCGAAACTAGTACCGTGTAATTTATAATTTTGTGAATATATTTTAGTATTGAAAAGGTGGAAACGTTTACGTTGTTATTATTACTTATATATTATTCTCAGTTCAATACGGACCAAAAACATGAAATTCATAACCATTAATGTCAAAGTCTTTGTTTTAACAAATATTTATCCTCTAAATCTCAATATACTGAGTGAATTAGCCATGCAATTAGGGTTGCCTTGCTGTGAACTTGCATTCGAGAGATGGTGGGTTCAGATCCTATGATCATCAGTCCTGAAGATGGTTTTCTATGGTTTCTCATTTTCACATACCAGGCAAATGCTGGGACTGTACCATGGTCATTACCTTCTGAATCCTAGCCCTTTCCCATCCTTCTTTTGCTGAAAACTTTCGATATGCTAGTGTGATATTAAAGCACTAGGGGAAGACAAAAAGAAAAGCAACATTGTTGATGAAAGGGTACTACTGCCAATTGAAGATAAAAGGAATGATGAACTTAGGTGTGAAGAAAATAAATATTCAGCATCTTTTCAAGTAATTTGCCGGGCTGAGTGGCTCAGACGGTTAAGGCGCTGGCCTTCTAACCCCAGCTTGGCAGGTTCGATCCTAGCTCAGTCCGGTGGTATTTGAAGGTGCTCAAATACGACAGCCCCATGTTGGTAGATTTACTGGCACGTAAAAGAACTCCTGCGGGATTAAATTCCGGCACCTCGGCGTCTCCGAAGACCTTAAAAAGTAGTTAGTGGGACGTAAAGCAAATAAAATTATTATTATTATTATTATTATTATTATTATTATTATTATTATTATTATTATTATTATTATTATTATTATTATTATTATTATTCAAGTAATTAGTCCACAGGAAATCTCTCCAGTTTTCAAGACTGGTAAAAGGAAAACTTTTTTGAAAAGGACTATCTGATAAAGTGGCTATATTGACTGTCACAGTATTAAAAACACCTGGAAGCAACCCAAGGGAAAATAATGATGATAGTGTTACAAATAAAACACTCTCTGTTAACTATCACCCAGCATGACAACTGCTCACTTGGTTTGACTCCAGACAAGGCTGATAACCCATAGAATCAATTCATGTGACTGCTTCACACACCGAAGTACTCAACAGTAACTCGGCACCAATCCAGTTACCGTATTTCACGGCATAATCGTCGCACTTTTTATACCAAAATTTTCGAAAAAAATTGTAGGGTGCAACCATTATACGATGAATATTTAATACCAGTATTTGTATTACTCAAAAAATGTATTTATAACTAAATTGTATTTGATACAAATTTAAGATGCACGTAATACTCGCGTTTATACATCAAAATAATTAAAATAGTCTAAAACAAAATTCATAATTTTTTGCAACAATTCGGCGAACGTTTTTCCAACCTGAAAATAAAAATGAACGTATTAAGTTAATTTGTCATTAATTTGAGTATTAAAGTTAAAATATTACACTTGCAAAAAATTATCGCTTTGTTGTGAAATGCGGACTTACCGGTACGCAATTTATTCCAAATCTTCGGTATCGCTATCGCAGGTTTCGCTATCTGATGCGCCGTCCTCGCCTCTGTTAATACCAGTATCAGATTCTTCGTCTCCCTGCCACACTGCGTCATCTTCGGAACCGTCTAGTGCATTCGAAATCCCAGTCCTTTTGAAGCTCTTGGAGACTAGTTCAGGTGGTATAAGATCCCAACTCTTCTTCACCCACGAGCATAACAAGTCCAAGGGTGGACGCCTGATATTTCCGGCGGGGGTCAATTGCTGATCGCCGCTCATCATCCACTCGTTGTAAAATCAACGTAAGTGGTCTTTAAAGGGTTTATTAACACATACGTCTAGTGGCTGCAAAGCAGATGTTAGGCCACCAGGAATGACTATCTGTCGTGTCTTATTTGTAGTGAGAATTTGCTTCACTTCGTTCACGAGGTGACCTCGGAAACTATCTAAAACAAGCAGAGCTGGTTGTTTTAGTAGTGCACCAGGTCTTCTATTCCACACAGTTTTAACCCAGTCCAGCATGAGTTCTACGTCCATCCAACCCTTTGGTTGCACTCGTACATGAATTCCACGGGGAAACTGTATATTCTTAGGCATCGTTTTCCTCTTGAAAATGATGTAAGGCGGCAACTTTCTCCCTTCAGCTGTAATGGCTAGCATTGCCGTGCATTGCAACTTCTCACTACCGCTGGTTTTCATTAATACACTCCGTGATCCTTTTAGCGCAATAGTGCTGTTGCGAGGCATATCAAAAAACATTGGAGTCTGATCGGCATTACCGATTTGAGAAAGCAAGTACGAAGTTTCCTTGCGCAAACGTATGACAAATCGGTGAAAATTTACAATCTTGTCCATGTAATCAGCAGGCAACTTTTGGCTTAGTGTTGTTCTCCTTCGCACTGACAGATTGTGTCGTCGCATGAACCCCTTAATCCACCCACGAGTCGCCTTAAACTGAGTTACCGGTATGTTGTGTTTGCGCGCTACCTCCTGTCCCTTAATTTGTAACATTTCATATGATTCACTGCAGCCATTGTTACGTATTTCACTGACGTACCTAAACACTTCTTCGTCAATTATAGGAAACTTCCCTGTTTTAGGACCTCTAAACGCCCGTCTAGAAGGTTTTGTGCTTTTTAGCTTGTTTTTTACTTTCCGCCAGTCACGCACCAACTTTTCACTCACAGAAAATTTTCTTTCTGCAGCTCTGTTCCCGTGCTGTTCAGCGAAGGCAATTACGCTTAGCTTGAAGCCCGCAGAATAGTTTCTATATTTACCCATAATCGCTTATAAATGCTTCACACGTTAATGTTTTGCGATATAAATGACTTTCCGTAATTGTTCACTATTAAAACAAATTATTTCTGCAAACACCCAAAACACAAATTAAAAACTTAAATTCTCACGCACACATGTCTACAGTAATCACGTAAATCTGAAACAAATAAATGCATCTGTGATCTGTCCATTCCATTCGAATACTGTTAGGCAGCAAGGAAGCATGCAACAGTTTATCAGTTTAGCTCGTTGGTTGCGACACACTACTGCGCTTGCGCAAAGCTCGCAAACCGGAGCTCTAGCTAGCGCGGTGTAGATCTACTGTATAGTTGACTGTATTCCGAGACGTCAGTAACATTCATTTTTTTCAATTTCTTTTAAACATACGGTAATTAGGTTAATATTTCTTCCCAGTTATTGATGATTTTACATTACATTACTGACGAGTTTATAAAATAAAACTTTAATAGCATTGGATAATAATTATCTTGACTGCTTGGATAAAAGTTTTCATCCCATGCCCGGACACTTATGACGTAGTAGTAAGATAAGAGTCTAGCGATGACAACTGAGACATCGTAAATAATTCGGCTGAATAATTCCGTGGAAATCTGCGTTATCGTCTTGGATTTCACTTCGTGCGCAATAACACAGGAGCCGGCCCCATGGTGTAGGGGTAGCGTGCTTGCCTCTTACACGGAGGCCTCGGGTTCAATTCACGGCCGGGTCAGGGAATTTTACCTGTATCTGAGGGCTGGTTCGAGGTCCATTCAACCTACCTAGCCGGTATTTCCTGGCGACGTTGCCGATAAGCGATAACTTACAGCCTTACGTATTTCAAATGGGAACTCATAATATGTAGGTGGTGAATAAATAGTACACTGTCTTGCGACCACGTTGTCAATCTGCCGATAGCCTACCGGTAAGCATAATATGTAGGTGGTGAATAAATAGTACACTGTCTCGCGACCACGTTGTCAAACTGCCGATAGTCTACCGGTAAGCCATGCGTCGTACATATACCGGTATTATTTATTTATACGTTGTGCAACATGTCGCAAACGTGACTGTGTTGCCAAATTGCCCATAAACCATACACGTATTTAAATTGCGCATTCATGTGCAACTTACGTTGCAGTTCCATTTACCTTTTAACCAGATTAGTGAACAAAATTTGGACGTGCGATGATTATGTAATTAAAGGTTTAAAGTCCGATTTTTGTATTGAAAATAAAGGATGCGACGATTACGCGGTGGCGACGATTATGCCGTGAAATACGGTATTCTTCAACACTCACTGTTCTGCTCCAGCAACACATTACTCTCAACAACAACAGCTGCCCCTACACTTCACCACGACAGCACTCTCAAAACTCGCAGCTATGCTCCAACAACTTGCTTCCTCCTATTCGCAGCATAAGTAAAACCTCAATAATTCGAAATCGGTTCATTCAAAATCCCGCCTAATTCGAAGAAGCTCTCGTTCCCAGAAACATGAGATACGGTTTTGCATGTTATTTAAATTGTTTAATTCAAAATACTGATAATTTTTAATTCGAAGTACAATGTCGGCCCCATTACCAAAATTCAGACTTTTAATTTGAAACTGCCTTTACGTTTTAAAGTAATAGTATGTTAAAGAGTAATTTAAATTCAAAATTTATGCACGTCATGATAGAACGCGTGTTCCGGAACATGGAGGGGTAGCTTTCCACACTTACACTCGCTTCGATGTGTCTACCGAATGCTTCATAATGAAATTGAAATTCTTTTGTGTTCAACCTTTTAAGGAACACCATAATATCACGCAGCAGGCAGTGTGCGGAAAGACAGAATCTGCAAACACTGGCAATGCCGACAGTTGACGAATAAGCGTGGCTCATATAACCAATTCGTAGGCACCGAACAATATTGTCATTTATATATCACAAATATTATTATAATATTTATAGATCCACCTGTTCAATACAATACAATATAATCCACTATTTCATGTGGTTAAAATTTATACATAATACATAAAAGTCATAGGTACATGTTTCACCTTTTTTTTTTTTTACAGGCATCATTAGCCTATATCAATCTTAAAAATTAATGGGTATGGAATCTTTCTAATCTTATAAATTATAGAGTAAAATGTTGGACAATTTTTTCATAAAATGTTATACTATAACATCTAAAATAAGGATATTGCACAGAAAGTATGTTAAAAATACTGCAAATTAACAGTATTAACTCTATAGTTTATAAGATTAGAAAGATTCCATACCCATTAATTTTTAAGATTGATATAGGCTGATGATGCCCGTAAAAAGAGGGTGAAACATGTACCTATGACTTTTATGTATTATGTATAAATTTTAACCACATGAAATAGTGAATTATATTGTATTGTATTGAACAGGTGGATCTATAAATATTATAATAATATTTGTGATATACGTCAACTTCAATATGGAACCAAAATGAGAATAGTTACTTGTAACAATATTGTCATTGCCGTTGAAACTGCATTGCTTTCTTTGAATGTCAAGCCCAAACAGTCTATGGTTTTAAAGGAGAAAGTGTCAGCCAGCGAATCATACAAGGGTGGGGCTCATTGTACTGTGTTGCAATGCACACAGAAGCGAGAAACTTTATCCCCTCATCATAGGAAAGTTCGATAAGCCACAATGTTTCAAGGGCGTCGGGCACTTTCCGTACAAGTACGAGGCATCTAAAAATGCAAACAGTACAGTAATCAAAAAAAATAATTCATTTGCACAGGGGAACCAGCATAATTCATCCTCATCTCTGAATTGTGTGATTTCTTTTTCCTTCATTGCGTGAGGTTATGTTTGTCAGTGATTTATCCAAGTGCATTATTTTAACATTGTAAATGCACCTTGTTGGATACATTTCGGAAATAGTTTTATCCATGGTATTTGAAAGGTTTAAACTGTGAATCGAGGTAATTGCATGCATTAATGGGTCTTAGAATACTTTGTAACGTGGCAAGTGTTTACATTTCTAAAGTACGAGAGAAGTGCCAAGGCTGGAAATAGTACAAGGATAGAGTCATAGGAAAGTTCGTTTACCCACGATGTTTTAAGGGCATCAGATACTTTTTGTGTAAGTACAAGGCATGTAAAGTGCATACAGTACAGTAATCCAATGAATAAAGCACCTGCACATGGGAGCCAGCATTAATTTCTCTTCGTCTTTGAATCATGCTTTTTTTTTTCTTCTTTCTTTCTTTCTTTCTTTCTTTCTTTCTTTCTTTCTTTCTTTGCGTTAGGTTATGTTTGTCAGTGAGTTATCCGAGTGCATTATTAGAATACTGTAAATGCACCTTCTTGGATACATTTTGGAAATATATATATATTTTTTGTTCTTTGTTTTAATGGCATTTGAAAGGTTTAAACTGTGAATCAAGGTTAACTGCATGCAGTAACGGGCCTTGGAATATTTTGTAACGCGGCAAGGGTTGGCACTTCTGAATTACGAATTGGCAGTTAATTTAAAATCGCGTAATTTGAAGTCCAATTTTTGAGTCCCAATGACTTCAAATTAACACGTTCAGTACCTGCTTCTGAGCGGGACACTTGAATGCCTGGACCGGCCATTTTCATGCCCGGCCCTTTAGACGTGCATCACTCAATACAATTTACAATTACTCCTAAACTATAAATGTTAGAAAAATGATACTTTGTGCTTACCTCTTGTGAATATTTAAGGTGTGATATCTGGTGTGACAGGTTTCAAAATACATCTAATTTTATACAGCCTATCTGTATTTTCGGCATAATGATTACTGTCACCGAAGTGAAGAAATGAAAGAATATGAAGGAAGCGTATTCGGAACATTGTTTTAGAAAATATCGGAGTATGAATAACAGGGTCTTCGGTCCAGTACATTTTCATATCAGGATTTTGGACTAATCGGTATCCACGATTGCATGATCAAATTCTTTGTGAAAGGCCGGGGCGCCGCACTTAACACTCAAGTCGCGTATAGATTGGTCTGCTCACATACATACTGATAAAATTCGTCATTCATGAAAATACTCACGTACCTCAAAATATCCTGCTTATTTTCTATTTGAAATTTTATACCTGAATTCTTTGTAAATGGTGGAACGGGTGGACAATAACTAGGATGATATGTATCAGGCACTTCACTTTTCTCTATAAGCCTGTCGGATTCAGGAATCGGTATTTCTTCGTCACTCCAACTTTCACTATCTGAGTCTATTTCAGGAATAAGTTCATCACCAGAATAATCATTGTGAACAATATCTAATAATTAATCTTCCGTATAAAACTTTGTATTATAAGCCATTATACTACAGTTGGTAAGAACGACACACACTGCATTGGAATCTCGAGTACCGACTTGGCGCGCGAGGAAGTTCTGAGATTTTCCAGCTAAAATTGCTGAGATAAACATGAGCCCACTCAACGCGAGGGTTATCTCAACAAGGTCAACCAACTTCCTGCTACAACCAGTTACGCTGACTAAGCTGTAAGAATGCATAGATGATGAATATAAACAGCATTGCTTCGCGCGGAACATTAAACGTCTTACGCCGTCTACGGCCCGCAGCATAAGAGCAAGCTTGAACGTCTTACGCCGTCCACGGTCCGCAATGAGTTAATGATGTTGTACTGTATCTCCTTTTATATCTCTGGTGATCTGGTGATGGAGCACGAGAATGTTTGGAATGTGGCTGGAGTATGAACATTCGAGTTTTGCATTCCAGAAAGTCCATACAAGCAGAGGTCGTCACACACCCTCAGACTGGCTGGGAGGTTCCCTGCTTGACTCACTAATTCCTTCCTTGCAGGAAATACTGAAGGGGATTCAAGGGGGCTGGCAGTCACATGAGCTCATAACATTAGCAAACAAACATTGTAGAAACATTTAATTCATCATCTTGAACTACTTTATAATCACAATTTATTATTTTCTTTATAATCATTCTTTGATAAAATGTATGATGAATTTTAAAAAGTTGGTGTTCCCATGAATATTTCAGGAACCAACATTTCGAATTCGGAGAACCAGCAATGCTGTTTTGAGGTGTAGCTACGATTGTGTAACATTATAAAGCAGTAGTTGATATGAATGATCTGTATTGATAAAACACATATAGTTCAATATAAACACTATATACAGTAGAACATCGATTATACGTTCCCGGAAACTATGTTTTCCCGTATTATTCGTTCAAATTGCGTGGTCCTGCAAGCATCATAATTAAATCGCGCTGTAAAAATCCCGCATTATCCGTTCCTCGAAGAAACGATTTCCCAGATCAACCATCCAGAAATTTCAGTCCCATCAACGCTAAATCCTTGTTATTATTTATAAGTTTCATATTCCGTATTGATTGGATTCAATGAAATAGACAAGAAAAATGTTCCACCGATCAATAAATTTATTGTGAATGAATTATTGCACTAGTACCGGTTTCGGCCTATCTTGGCCATCATCAGCTAGCACACAAATTTACAGTCATTAGACAAAATTACAAAGATGTTACGTTAGAGCATCCGGATGTCTAATGAAAATGGAAGTAAAATATATTGCAGTATGTTGCGTTAAAATATCTCTGATTAAAAGTGGTTATGGTTATAATAAACTAAAACCTATTGATTGAGCATGGACATGAGTACATAAACACATTAAAATATATATGCCACATCATAAGACACTAAAAAATATAGCACATTAAACACATTAAAACATGGTATATTTTAAGAACGTCTATTAAAATTTGAGTTCATGTTGCGTTGCATTCATTCTTCAATCCTCTTGTAGTTCTTGTGTTGATTAAGTTGTATTAGGTGATCATCGAGAATGTTCTATGGCTGATATACTTTGTATTGGTATGTTATAAGAACTCCTGTCATTAAAATTTGAAAATTGAGTACTGTGCAATTCAACTCTTGATGTAGTTCAGTAAGATTTATATATACACCGAGATAGGGTTTAATTTTAGAGCAGTTGGTGGTGCCACCTCTCTTGTCTATGCACGTTATATGATTGTTATCTGTACAGAAAAGCTAATATGAGTATAGCGTATGTATGAAGGAATGCCTGGATGTATGTGTGAAATGAAAAGAGTACTTACTGTTGTTGCTGTGGAGGTTGTGTACCGATATGTTTGGAGATTTGTTGTGTTCTGCTACGAGTACGTCTGGGGCTCATGTTAGCTGTGTGAGGGATGTTGGTGGAGGGGATGGAGGAGTGGCTATTGTGAAGGTAGGGGCGGGGTTAGGTTTGTGATTCGTCGGTTTGTTATGACGTGTGTTTACTAATTTGAGATAGTCATTTTTTGTTGCAGGAATGACTTTGTCAAAGATGATACTGGTTTTCTCTGTAATGTCGTTAATGTTATGATTGGGGTTAGCGTATTGATCCAAAGAAATATAGAAATCTTCGGTTATGTTGAGCATTACAGAGAAAACCAGTATCATCTTTGACAAAGTCATTCCTGCAATAAAAAATGACTATCTCAAATTAGTAAACACATGTCATGAATCACAAACCTAACCCCGCCCCTACCTTCACAATAGCCACTCCTCCATCCCCTCCACCAACATCCCTCCACACAGCTAACATGAGCCCCAGACATACTTGTAGCAGAACACAACAAATCTCCAAACATATCGGTACACAACCTCCACAGCAACAACAGTAAGTACTCTTTTCATTTCACACATACATCCAGGCATTCCTTCATACATATGCTATACTCATATTAGCTTTTCTGTACAGATAACAATCATATAACGTGCATAGACAAGAGAGGTGTCACCACCAACTGCTCTAAAATTAAACCCTATCTCGGTGTATATATAAATCTTACTGGACTACATCAAGAGTTGAATTGCACAGTACTCAGTTTTCAAATTTTAATGACAAGAGTTCTTATAACATACCAATACAAAGTATATCAGCCATAAAACATTCTCGATGATCACCTAATACAACTTAATCAACACAAGAACTACAAGAGGATTGAAGAATGAATGCAACGCAACATGAACTCAAATTTTAATAGACGTTTTTAAAATATACCATGTTTTAATGTGTTTAATGTGCTATATTTTTTAGGTCTTATGATGTGGCATATATATTTTAATGTGTTTATGTACTCATGTCCATGCTCAATCAATAGGTTTTAGTTTATTATAACCATCACCACTTTTAATCAGAGATATTTTAACGCAACATACTGCAATATATTTTACTTCCATTTTCATTAGACATCCGGATGCTCTAACGTAACATCTTTGTAATTTTGTCTAATGACTGTAAATTTGTGTGCTAGCTGATGATGGCCAAGATAGGCCGAAACCGGTACTAGTGCAATAATTCATTCACAATAAATGTATTGATCGGTGGAACATTTTTCTTGTCTATTACACTAAATCCTTGTTGACGTGTTTTTCAAGAAACTGTGTTCACGAAAGGATAGCTACAGCATACTTACGGATCTTGGTGTTAACGTCCTGCCATTGCAGTAATTTGAGGAGGTACTGTACTGGAAAAGCGATCGGCAGTGAACTTGCTTAACGGACCATCTTAGCATCGCATTCGGGTGATATTGTTTAGAGAATCCTCAGAAATCATAAACCAGAGAGTGCCCACAACAATCGGAAGGAGACAGAGCGATTTCGACAGCTCTACTTGAATACGGAAGAGTTTCATCAAATGATCGTACTTGCAAAACGTCTACATTGTGTCCAGGGTTAGATGTTTATTTTTTTAATTTTTCAGAGTGTATCGCCGAACAGGTTTTCGGCACTTCGCTCAGGGTACTTTATAGTCACTGGGTTTTCAGGCAGGAATCGAAACTGGTCATTCTTAAGTAACAGAAATTTAGTATTTTAATATTATGGTATACAGTACGGTTATGTTATCGAGACCAGAAGAGATGTTGCGCCTTACACACATAAAGCCATGGGAGGTTTTGGGATTGCCTATTCCTGTTTTGGTCCTATTATAAGACTGGGAATTTCACGTTTTTGTGTTAAAATGTTGTAAAAACCACAGTAGTTTTATTTGCGCATGTTACATTTAAAAACTTTGTATAATTTTGCACTCGTACCGACTTGTACAATGAGCCTGCTTTCCAGCTGAGCTCAAGGTTGTGAATAACTGTCATTTCGGAAGTGTTAATGATATTTTTTCTCTTTCCAATTTGATTTTGATTAGTGATGGGCAGAATTGAATAGAATGCATTTGTGAACTTGAGAATCGATCTTTACATTCGAAACCATATTCTATAGTTCAACATAACCTTTAAAAGTCGATGTAGGCCTAATTTACGCCGTGCAAGATTTCTTTCATTTAATGAGTGTATTGATCAAGGCGGATTCAAATAAACTATTGTAAATAGTAAAATTATACGAACAGTATACTGGTGGCCAAATTACAATGAAAGATAAAACAAATGGATTTCGCCATCATATTGGGCACTTTTGTATCTAATGTGCTTTATTTTATTAGATTAGAGAATTAAAAACTACTTGTGGTTGATTGTTGTGTGGGTTGGCGTTACGGCTATTAGATTTTTCGAAGAGTTTGGCTGATCAAAATTGCTGAACTGAAAGAATTTTCAGAGAAAACTGACAGTTTCCCTGGTAAAACTGAATGTAAAGTTTCCAGATTTTTAAGTCGCGTACTGGTATTTAATGTTTGAAGCCGGCCCCGTGGTCTAACTTGCCTGCCTCTCACACGGAGGGCCCGGGTTCGATTCCAGGCCAGGTCAGGCATTTTTACCTGGATATGAGGGCTGGTTCCAGGTTCACTCATTCTACGATTACCTTTAATTGAGGAGCTGTTTAATGGTGAGATGGCGACCGCAGTCTAGAGAGCCAGGAATAACGGCGAGAGGATTTGTGACACTGACCATATGTCATCTCGTAATCTGCAGGCCTTCGGACCGAGCAGTGGTTGCTTGTTAGGCGGAAGGCCCATTGGGGCTGTACATGGTTCTGCTTTACCAGTGATTAGTAATATTATGAGGGCCCGGTAACCTGGATTTTGGACCTCTTTGGACAAGCATTATCCCAGAAAATAAGGCATTGTGAATCGGATCCACCGATTGTTTTGGGTTCATGGTCATTTTTTCATCATCATTAGTTTTAGATTTTAGTCCGGGGATACATTTTGAAGTTTTAATTATCGTTTCATTTTGCTGCACCTTTTATTATTAAGGGCTATTGACCTAGCTGTTAGACCTCATTAAACAACAAACATGATCATCATCCTTGCTATACATCGCTAACCGCAACAGTCGATTGCACAGTGCCTCTGTGTAACGTCACTGGTTCTCAGAAAATAGTGAAGAGAGAATGACATTCTACCAGCCTCTACAAAAACGTTTCTCAAATCTGCAGAATGGCATCAAAACATTAGGGCTACTCTCTTGATCAGCTGCGCAGGAAATGGCATTCGAATTGGAATAGCAAGGCTGCAACCCTTAGAATTATTAGAAAAACCAGAGTTGCTCAGTGACAGAGTTATAACGCGTCTACTGAACCTGACGCTTAATAAAAGTAACAGTTTCATAGACGGCAGAAATATTTTCGTATTGTAGAGACACGTGGAACAGGTATTACCAGCAAATTTTCAACGCGTTCTCGTTATTATGATGCCAATTTTAAAAACACGGCGAAATGAAGAATATGGCATAACTAAAGCCAGTGTTCGGCGTTGGTGTGAAGACAAAGGTAGTCTAAAAATGCATACTCTATAAGAAAGGCATTCAGTGATCTGCAACAAGGATCATGAAATTGTGAGGTATATGCACGATAAACACAAGGTGGGAACGACCATAACATGAGATGCGATATGAGTGCGGGCTTGCGAATAGGAATTCCCTGAACTTTCAAAGGCAGTATGAGATACCTCCAATGGAAATACGAGGAATGATCAGAAACCAAGGTTACAAGGCCGATATCCCTGGAGTGACAGATGGCTACATGGTTAGTGTACTGGCCTTTGGTTACAGGGGTCCCAGGTTCGATTCCCGGCAGGGTCGGGAATTTTAACCATAATTGGTTATTTTTGCTGGCACAGGGGCTGGGTGTATGTGTCGTCTTCATCATCATTTCATCCTCATCACGACGCGTAAGTCGCCTACGGGTGTCAAATCAAAAGACCTGCATTCCGGCGAGCTGAACTTGTCCTCGGGCACTCCCGGCACTAAAAGCCAGACGCCATTTTATTTTTCCTGGAGTGTTGTCTGTTATAGAGAAATTAGTAATGTGCAGTAATTGTAATACATGTGGTTGCCAATTGTGCAGAGTCTGAGCCACCCACCACCTACAGCACTAGTTGTAGGTAAACTCACATGGCAACTCTCTTGGTAAACTGGTCTTGCAAATAAATCCGCACAGTTATTTGATTTCTTTGGGCGAAACATGTAACCGTGGCTGAAATTTTCTGGCAGCTGGTAGAGATTTACAGAAAGACTGTAATGTCTCATTGACATATCGCAGAATGGGGTTGAAAGTTTGTGGCTGGTATAAAAGGCAGGAAAGATACAAGAACTGACAACAATCATAAAAACAGCAATTACAACAACAGGTTTGACATTTATTTATAAACTAGCACTCAATAACAAATAACAAAATTTTACAATCAAATCTGGATGGCTTTTTACTCAAAATTCTTCTCTGCGAGTTGCCTGCGATATAACACCATCGTTCTCCAACCCTTTTGAAGCTGAATTTTTAACTGAAAAGTATAACAAATTGTTGTTAGCCTACACCTGGCTTGAATAAATGAAAATAAATTAGGTTGGGAAAATCTCCTCTTAATAATAGTGAAATTATTTACAAGTTTTAAGAAAAATGTTAATGAACTTTCATGGCTCGTAAACGATCCTAAGCCATCCTAGGCTATCCTAGACTATCATGTGCTTTCATGATAACATCTACACTCTCACAAAAAATAAATAAATAAATAATAAATAAATTAGTTATGGCATCATTGGCTTCACAAAAATCTGTCAGAAATATTTTAACAAAGTCGTCCTATTGGTGGATAAGTTTCATTTACACTACTTCCTCTATCTAGTATGAGTTCTACTGAACTGTGCCTAAAAAATATTTATTAAAGCATGTCTATTTCAGACTTATTATCATTAAGTTACATTATTTCCATGAAACTCCTTCAATATTTCACTGAATAACACGTGAGATTAGTTAATTCTTATTATCTGATGCCTTAAAAAATGCCCTTTACAATCTTCACAGATATGGGAAACTTTGCCCTCACTAATGAAACACCACACGCTTATTCGTGTCAGGTACCTTAATGTTGCCTCATTGTAAATTATAAATAAAATCCACTAAAGGTTTAAATCCACATAAATTAAATCATCCTAAACAACGCTGACAAAAACCTGGGCGCAACATGGTAACCACATGGCCAGGTCAGAACCACATTTCAGTAAATCACAGAACAATGAAAATCACTACAACATTCACACAAATGACACACAAATATTATTTACATATATTACAAGCGGATTCTAGAATTTGAATATTAAATTATTATTATTATCATCTGCTCATGGAAGCTTAAGATGATGGATGGTATCAGTCAAATATCCACTCACAACCCTCACAGAAATGTGATAAAATATGGGCGATCACTTATTCAAAGATAGTAAAGTTCTCACAACGTTGGTCACAAAGAAATCAGCGATTTAATATATAGAAGAAGTGTCGACTACAACACGCACATAATACAAGTCAAACATAAACACCTCGAACTCGTGGTTCATGAGTCACGATAAATTTATTATTACTTTAAATCTTACACATATCATTTAACACGTGCTCCAACATTAGCAGAAGTCATGGTTCACCAAACACATACTTCCCAAATAAATTCAATAATTGATCCGTCAGGATTCCGCTGTATACCAAGCTCATATTCTACTGAGTTGAGTACATATCAACATTTCACAATAAGAACAAGTAACATTTAAACACATGACCCTTAATCCATAGTTTAACCCGAGCTATAATTTGCATTATTATTATTATTATTATTATTATTATTATTATTATTATTAGTGCTGGATTTTATTTCCATATAAATCTGAGTTCGACAATAGATCAGATGATACTAACACGCGTGAAATCCAACAAAATACATGAGATGAAATTTACACTGAAATTCAACACATTAAATATGCCGCAAATCTGTCCCCACGCAACTTCAACATTTGAAAATCTTCTCAAAAATAATTATCGGTGATGACAATGATTTTTAAATAGTACACTAAGCTGTTGGTTGAGACATTTAGAGTCATATTAGAAGACACACACAATCTAACTACTCTAATAGAATCCAATAACTCATACAATCTCAACGTAACAACTCTGCCATTACCCATGTGAAAGAAGAATGAAAATATCGTCCAAATTTACAAATCTAATAGAAATACTACCACTAATGAATAAGTAAGTATTATTTCTACAAAGATGAACAGGAAAAACATTATAAATTGGTACTTAAATGTCTGATGGACGTGGATCTCCGTCGATGTTCTGGAACTGCTCGTTCACATGTTGCTGGTTAATCTGCTCCAGTTGTTATCTCCCCATGTTAGATGTTGCCTACATCTTAATTCATCATGATGACAGCCAGGTCCAGATTTGAAATCTTGTAGGTTTCTCCTTCAGATGGTACTTGAAACATCCTGGTGTAATTCAGTGAACACGTTACGGTCGTCTTCTCTCTTGGTAAGGTGAAACTAACACAAAATTTTAGTCTGTGTTCCACACACAACCACGTTGAATTTATTGAAGATCAGTACGTAACTTAGCCCTCGAAAATCTGCTTTTCTCGTCGAATACTATAATGTCGGAGGGTATCAGAGTTAGAATATCGTAGAATCAGCATAATACAGCGTCCAAATATCAGAGTATATGAGAGCGTTTCTTTGTAAAACACACGTATATAAGCCTTTACCAGGTGGGTGTGTCACAATATCGTCTCGTAATTGGACGTCATTCTTACACCTGATAGGTTGTTACAATTCTAGATATTACATTCTCTAGAATATCCCACATGCGCTGCACATTTCCTTGGACTTGAAAGTTTCCAGTTAGGTCACATGGTACAGCTGACTGGTCGATTGAAAAATCAATACTTCTCCCCCGGCTGGTAAAAACCGGTTCTATAAATGCAAACACGACTTTATAAGACTGAACTTGAAATATATCACCCATAATAAAGGAATGACAGCCTCTTATTTTCACACACAATAAACCGTTCATTGTAGGCCAAATTTGAAGGGGACAATATACACAACCAAACTTAATGGAAATCAATTTCTAAAACTTTTTTCTCATGTGCATCATTTTGATGTGAGAATTAATAAGGGAGATATAATTAACGGACCATTTTTCAAGCAAA
The DNA here is from genome assembly GCF_040414725.1 of Anabrus simplex. Classification (NCBI taxonomy): domain Eukaryota; kingdom Metazoa; phylum Arthropoda; class Insecta; order Orthoptera; family Tettigoniidae; genus Anabrus; species Anabrus simplex. Next base: position 1,332,415,412 of record NC_090265.1, on the reverse strand, counting down.
GTTCAGCTGGACTTAGCCTAAAAGCCGGTGCATGTAAAGCATATTTCTCATAATTGCAAAACTACTGGAAATATTTTAACCAAACTTCAAATTTAGCATCACCCTGTCCAGCGGTAGATTTTAATGTCCATACATTTCAAATTCCTGAAGTGGACTGGAGCTTTATAGGAAAACAAAACAGTGTTTTTACTCTCCCATAAAATATATGAGACCAACCTGGATGAGAATTGACCAACCTTGATGGAAATCCATTTCTAAAAGATATTTTTCTTATGTGCTCTTTTTTGATAGGATAGTTTTACAAGCTAAGTCCAGTGGACATAGCTGAAAAGGTGTTGTATGAGGAGCAGATTCCTTATCTATATAAATAAAATGTTAATGACCGTGTATCTGTACATTGACTATTTTCTCAAAATTTTCATTCAGTTATCTGTTCTGGGTTTAATAATGACCATCTACTTTTTTGTCTGTTTATTGATTTGTCTGTTTGTTGAGGTCTTATAACAGGAAAACTACTGGATATATTTCTACCAAACTTTACATTTAGAACCTACCTGTCCTTGGGTACATTTTAGGGCCATTTTCATTTTTAAATACTGGATTGGTTTGGGGGCTTATGGAAAGTCAAAACAGTGATTTTGTGCTCCCACAATATATACATGACCAATTTTTATCGAAAACTACCAGCCCTAAAGGAAATCAACTTCTAAAAACATTATTCTCATGTGGATCTTATCGATAGGAGGATAACAAGGGAGATATCATTAATGGACTTTTTTACAGTCTGTCATATCATTTCAGGTTGGGTTAAAGGTTTTAACTAAAGAGACATTTTACTCTTTTCGATAGAACATATAATAAGAGAGGTTATCTTCAACAATTGGTTTCATGAGTCTTCAGCCACAGCGCCACTTCCAGTTTCAGATGAACAATAATATATAACTGGGAAGTATGGACTATTATGCAATCGATTACCAATTCTCGTGCAAAGAATGGGTAAATATGCTTGTATGTCATATTTGCATTGTCATGGAAGCAGCACTACATGCTGATTTCTATTACTGAATGTGAGTATCCACAAGGCCGTTTCTCGACTTCAGTATTTTTTAATATTGAAAAATGTATATTTGAATATCTTTATAAGGGTCTGTGTAAGGAGACAAAAAAAAAATAACGGCAAATTATAAGGAATAATTAAAAAATTCAAGAACTAATTAGTTTGAAAATATGAAAATATATTTTCTTGCATTGTATAGGCCTATATTGACATTCTGAACTTACATTTCAGTATTGCTGGGTGTTTTACTGTTATTTATATCCAGGAAAAATAGTTCCTAAATGATTAGGTGGAAAGTATGCCACGAATTGTGTGATTTTGTTATGGAATAAACTGATAAAATGTTTAAATTGATATTCTTCATTTTACATTCAGAGTCCTGATTTTTCACACTGGTTATCTCAATACATAGGTACTGATATATCATCTTTGTTGTAGTTGTTTTTGTCCTATGCGTTGTTTTCATGGTTGTTTGAATCAAAAGATATTTCAATCAATTTGATATTTTGTATATGTTTCAGTCAGTTTAATACTTTGTACTCTATCTGTGTCGGTGCGACGTAAAGCCACTAGCAAAAAAAAATATATATACTTTGTACTGCCATTACTTGTGGAAAACATTACCAAATTTTATAAATATTTGACTCATTTCTGCCAACTTGGCGCTTGCATACAACTATTTGTGGTCATGTCATTATTGATGTTCGGTGTTAACATTCAGCAGGGACACCAACTCAGTATTCTGGAAGTGAGGGCCCTACCCGAACACCATCACCTGCTCCTTCCAGTGGAGTGGAGAGTAATTCTATCAAGGACTCCCCTATGCAAATAGATGTCATCAGTGGGGATGGTGCCAGTCTGGGTAAGCATAAAATTCATATTATGTGCTGGTACTTTTACCAAGGTTTACTCAAGGATGGTATTTACCCTGATTTTTTCACTTGCTGTCAATGAATGTTAACTATTCTAGTCCAGTCAGTTATTGATATCATGCTATTAGACAGGACATTATTTTTTAATGTATTAAATGTCCTGTATTAAGAATATCATAATATGAGATTCAAAACAGAATGTTTTCTGTGTATGCAAATGGTGCAACTATGAGAGAAATTTTTAATGTACAGTTGTAGATGTATGTACATTCTTTTTGTTTCAATGTATCCCTGCTTGCTTTTAACTCTTTTGTCATTTTCCATTCCCTCCATATTATTTTTTTCTTATTATGTTTTTTACCACACCATAATTCTTCCCTGGTGTCTTATTCTGTTTTACTTTTTCTGAGATTCTATTGCACTCTCTTCCTGCTCTGCTGACTATTATGCTTTCCTCTTCAACATTCTCAGTCTCTGTCCCTGGTATTAGTTCTTTTAGTTCCTTCACCAACTTGTCCTGTATCTGCTTTTATTTCAATTTTCACTCTCTTCCTTTTCCTTACAGTCCTACTTCTATTACTGTTCTGTGTGATCGCCACAACAGCTTTACATAAAATCAGCTTCATGGTCCGTATCGCACTTCAATAGATTCACAATTAAGTATTTATTTTCCACCTAGTCCATACAATGATTGCTTAAGGCAATTTTTAATGATTAAAAGTGGTACATGTTTCGTATATTATCAACATCTTCAGCCACATAACACTGTTTAGATGAAAAATATATAAATTGAAAAAGTAATGCTTTAGAGGAAGTGTCCTTAAAATTAACATAAGATTGCCAACAGCTTTGTCAGGCATATCTGTAGCACGCATAATGTTCTTTACAATTTATCTTTAATGTTGTATGTAGTCAATCAGTATTTTAATTTGTATATCTCCACATCAGTGTATGCTAATATATTGACATATTTTGTTCCTGAATCATATGTTCCCTAAATACAACTGGTGTCATCTGATAGAAGTGAAATGGCTTATCATACTTATAACATTCTTGCTTCTGGTCTTTGACTGTAAAACATCCTACATCCTTCCTTCATTTTTATATGTTACCATAATATTTTATCTTACGATAAAATGAGTATGTGCAAATATTTGTGTTGGGAGGGAATAGGGTGGGTAAACATGTTAAACTCCTTTCTCTACTCATTGTCATGTAAAGTTTTACTAGTAGAACAATAAATTTGAACGAAATTTTGAGATTCGTTGTAATTTAAGGACAGATCAATTTGTTGACTTTATTTGAGAATAGCATTTCTATATTTATTGTATATAACTTTCTTCACTTCATAGATATATCCTTATTTTTATCACAAGATGACAAATTTTCTTGGTTTGACTTGCTGCTACTTGTATAGGGTTGTTAATATATATATTTACAGTATAAGTCTGCTATAGCAAGTACGGCATATAATGAGAAGCCTGTTATAACGACAGTTTTTTGTCTATCCCTTCCCTATATTAAACTGTGAATTATCCTTCGGTCACGAGAGCCCTATCACTGACATATCCAGTATTATGAGCAATTAAGTGTGCGCGATCTTTTCCGTAACCAATATTTATGCACACAACGATTATATTGCATGCGATAGATTGTCTTTGGTTTTGTTTCTTCCCTATGTCCACTAGCAAGCTCTCTCTTCGACATTCAAAGGCGATGTCGGAGTCTACTGCTGTTCCATAAAGAAAAATGGAAATGAAAGAACGAGAAGAACATGTTTTCATAATAAATCCGTAAATAATGTGTCCGATAGCATTTGTTAACTCGTTAAAAATGAAGGCTGAAGTAAACGATTGCTTAATTTTAATGCTAAATAATGCAATTAAGTAAGAATGGAATACACCTCAATATATGGCAGACTCCATCATTGATTTCAGAGGTTAGTTTTATATTTTTTTCACATTTGGTTAAATTTCGGAAAGGCTGTTATCATGTAAATTTATAGCAAGATGATTATCATTTTGCTACGTGCGCTTGAAATATGTTTTCATGATACATATATGGTTAGATTAGGTGGCGCCGTTTGAAGAGAAAAACTGTAACATTTGCCACAGAGACCTCTGGAGTGATACTATATTTTTTTCAGAATGAAATTAAACACACCGGTACACTTTCACGTAGTATCGGATTTCTAAAAATAACAAACGAGTAAGCCGTAGTGTGGATATCATCTGCAAAAACGTAAGTTTTGAACAAACTGATTGCTGTTTCAAACCGATTTTAATGTGTATGGTGTCTTTCCTGACTTTCACGAAAAATCTGATATAACGACAATCCGTTATTGTTAGTAAATTTTTCGCTATAACAGACTCCTACTGTATATATATATATATATATTGTTACATCTTTGAAATTATAATTGTATTTATGCACACAGATGTCACGGATGGCAGCAACCATGAACGGCGGTCTGTGATGGCTGGTGGTACAGTTCGAGGCTGGCTACCAGATGTGGCTGTTGTACTTTGGCGACGCATGTTGGGTGCGCTTGGAGATGTCAACCAGTTAACAAATCCAAATCTTCATAGCCAAGTATTTGAGTACTTGGTGGAACTCTGTGATACACTTACCAAGGTATAGTCACTAAACCCTTATACAGTAGAACCTTGATGCATCACTCCTAGAGCAGTTATCTTCCCGTTTCATATCTTAATTTGGTCTCAAAATTGTTCCATATAAACCAATATTCAATTTCCCTGCATCTATTATTTTTCAAACTACTGTTTTATCACATTGATTGTCAGAAAGTTATTTGTCCTCAGCCACAATTTTCCTGCATTGATTGCTTACGAGAAAGATATACATAAAAGGTTGAGCAAATGCTCAATACTCTAGCATAGAATAGTGGCAGCTGCGAGAATTTAAGAGCGATTCCAAATTGTTAGGCTTGAGCAAAGTGTCTCGGCTGGAGCAAGGATCATGTAGTGTGGAGTGCAGTGCGCAGATTATTCATGTGCAACCACTCTATATAACCACACGTATGAGCCTCGTGACACCAAGACTTCTGCTTGAAGCACCAAGGATCATTGTGCCATTTCATTTCATTCTGAGTAGTACTGTGCTGTGTAATGGTTGTGTGCGGCAGTTAAAAGATCTTCTTCTTCTTCTTCTTCTTCTTCTTCTTCTTCTTCTTCTTCTTCTTCTTCTTCTTCTTCTTCTTCTTCATTTCCCATTTCCAGACTTCTCTGTCAGGTTGTGAATCAAGTGCCTTCACAATTGTCTATCTCTCCACCAATCCTTTCTTTCCTCCAATATTTCTTCTACTTTTGCTCCTCTTTTCTCTATACTCTCCTTGACCATATCCATCTTCCTCTTTCTTGACCTTTCCCATTGTCTTCTTCCTATTATTTTCTCGGTAAATAGCTTACTTTGGTACTCTTAATTTCCTCTATTCTCATCATGTGTCCATACCATTTCAGCTTACTCTTACTCTCTATCTTGTCTTGCAGTTTAGAGAATTCAATTCTCTCTCTGATTTCTATGTTTCTCATTGTATCTCTTTGTGTCTTTGCAATTATTTCTAGAAGGAATTTCATCTTGGCTGCTTGTATTCTGCTTTCATCATGTTTTCTCGTCCATGTGCCCACCGCTTATGTCAAAATTGGTGTATAATACATAATACATTTTCTTGCATTTCTCTGAGACATCCCGGTTCCACACTATATCTCGTTAACACATTGGTAAAACGCCATTGGCTTGTTGGAATCTCTTTCAAATTTTTTCATTGATTTTTCCATCTTCTGCAAGTACACACCCCAAAGATATGAAACTATTTACAACTTCTAATTGTCTTCCATTTACTCCGATATTCCATCTTCTGTAAGTATACTCTCCAAATATATGATGCTTTTCATAACTTCTAATTGTCTTCCATTTAGTTCGAAATTCCATCTTCCTTCTTTATTACCTCCTGTCATTGTCTTACTCTTCACACTTATTTTCATTCTATATTCGTCTATGTCCTGATTCCGTACAGTAACTTTTGTTGTACTTCCATTTCATCTTCTCCTCATATTACCCTGTCATCTACAAAGAGTAAGGCCTTTTGTGTCTTTACTTCCCTTTTTTGTTGTACACTCTTGTGGATTTCATCCATAACTGTGATGAAGAATAGAGGAGTAATACATTTCCTTGTTGAAGTCCTGTTTCTACATTGAACCAGTTTGTGTATCCTATGGTAGTTTTTTTCTGCTTGCTGTACGTCGTACCGACACAGATAAGTCTTATGACTATCTTAGTCTTCACACCACTTATACACTTTTTCATATATGGCTTTCGTCATTTGTACTTCTGCTCTGCCTACCTTCTTTTCTTTTTCTTCGGCAGCTCTGAAAATAGTTTTCCGTAGTTTCCCATTTTCACACCAGGCAAATGCTGGCGCTGTACCTTAATTAAGGCCACGGCCGCTTCCTTCCCACTCCTAGCCCTTCCCTGTCCCATCGTCACCATACGCCTGGCACTCTTTTTAAACTTGGAAAAATGTTTTATTCTATGTATATTTTTGAAGACAAAATCTTTTATACATATAATGTGGTAATTTTACAAGCAAATCATATCATTCAAGCTCCATAAAGATCAACAAAGTGTACAACTACAAAAATAAGACTTGAACATAGGAATCAACAGATGAACTGAATAACACGCAAGACACGAACGTTCATGTGCATGAAGTGTTCTTACATATATTGTTTTTATCTTATATACTGTACTTATAAGTTAGTTTTAAGTGGAGATAGTGTTTTATAAGCTAACTCAGTTGCATTGCCACACATGGTGACATACACGCCAGTTCCCGTTTTGACATGCCCCATTTGGATGTGACCAAATATTTGTTATCATATGGCATTCCCCAGACAATGTAATCAGAATCATAGCTTCTTGATCTATATGTGAATGTATTGTTCAGCTGAAGATGACCCTATGTAGGGGGTCGAAACTGGTACTGTAGCACAAGAAGTGCAGTATATAAGTATTGATAGGTGGAAGTCCTTTCCTATTTCTAATTGTGTAGTTCGTCAATACGGATATGAAGATCATAGATTACGATAACCTGTGCTTTTCGCAACATGTGATGAAGGTTGTAGCTCTTATTTCCACGTATGATTTTTTCCATTGTACTCTGCCATGGTATTGTAATTGTAATATCATATTGTTTTTAAAAGACAGTGTATATACTTATCAGTTATGGAGTAATATGTTTCCTCTGGCCTCATTCCTAAGAGCAGCTGGTCGGTACTGTGGACATAGCCCATTCTTGGGCTGCCTGGCGGGGGTGCACTTGAACTCGACGAGTCCTCGCACTTGTTCTTCTATTCGTCATGGTGTTACAATTTAAAAAGGAACGAATTCACTGTGCTAAAATTTAAAATGACAACCTATCTTTGTGGTCTGTCATGAAACTTTGTTTCATTTTATTCCATGGTAATGCAGTTGTTGAAACAGGCTTTTCTGACAGTCAACTAGTTGAAAATCTATAAGAATCACTTGTGTCACAAAAAATAATTTTTAATAGTGTGAAATACATTGGTGGTTCAAGGAATGTTACTATCAATAGAAGTATGCTGACCTCAATCCGAGCTTCAAGAAGAAAGTATCAGTCATACCTGGAAAATGGAGAAAAGGAAAATTGAATTACAGTTGAAAGATTTGGAGGAAAAACTGAAAAAGTTGAGAATTGAAAGAGAAAAGCAGGATGTTATAATTGAAAGGTAGAAAGTAGTTCTAGGGAATATAAAATTAAACGGTAATATTTTCGATAAGTGCAGACTTTTCTTTTTCATTCCTGTCTCTTCTGATTGATTTGTCTTCAAATTTGAAAACTATTTTGAATATAGACCTAGACTAGTTGGAATTCATTAAATTCACTACACTACAAACACAAGTTATGTACTGATTGCTTTTGATCTCAAGAGTGCTTTAAATCCACATGAGTTACTATTAGGCTACTGAAGTTTAATTTTAATGTTATACATGCTATAGTGTACCTTTTACTGAATTAGTCTATAAAAAAATAAGTAAATTCTTACTTTGTTTCCCCAAATTCTAGTTCATTTCTTTTAATACCTTAAATGTAATTCCATTGTTTATTAATCATATGTTTTGTATAATTAGTTTCATGGAACTATTTATGGTAGTTGAAAATACTTTCATTCACAGTTTACCTGCATACACTAAAATACTTGCTAATTTCTTGTTGTTGTAGATAACTTTTGATCTCAAGAGTGCTTGAAATCCACATGAAAAAGTATTAGATTGCTGTGGTAAAATAATTTTATTTTCATATTTGAATTGCTCTGTTAATAAATTAGTTGTAACTTTGTTCTTTGGAAATGATAAGATAAAGGAATATGTTACATTCTACCATTAAAATATTTATTTATATTTATATATAAAGTGCCATCATTGTAATCATTTTCCAATAAATAATTGACAAAAATTAAATGGGGAGAGAATCAGACCAGCTGTGGGTATGGTCGATGCTGTAATTTCCTTTATCGTTCCTTCTAATGCGCGCTGTTCGGTGAATTAACTTGTCACTCAGTTTTCATGAAACAGGGAAGTTTTTCTTTGTAGGTCAAGGGAAGTTGGGGAAAGTTTGGGAAACTTGAGAGAATATTTCTATGGACACTATGTCCAGTGCTGGGCTGAGTGGCTCAGACGGTTAAGGCGCTGGCCTTCTAACCCCAACTTGGCAGGTTCGATCCTGGCTCAGTCCGGTGGTATTTGAAGGTGCTCAAATACGACAGCCTCGTGTCGGTAGATTTACTGGCACGTAAAATAACTCCTGCGGGGCTAAATTCTGGCACCTTGGCGTCTTCGAAGACCGTAAAAGTAGTTAGTGGGACGTAAAGCAAATAACATTATTATTACTATGTCTAGTACATGAAGAGATCCATGGCCTCACAGTTGACGGTGGAACAAGACTAATCAATATGATTGCCTTCAAACCCGGGGGCGCGAGTTGGCCGTGCAGTTAGGGACGCGGAGCTGTGAGCTTGCATCCAGGAGATAGTGGATTTGAACCCCACTGTTGGCAGCCCTGAAGGTGGTTTTAAGTACAACTTTGAGGAAATCAAGGTCATCGGTAGAGCCCTGCACAGATATACAAAATAATATCCACATCCGCATCCACGAATGGTTATCCGCAGATGTTATAAATATTTACCTACAGTATATTACACCAAAGATATTGAAACGGATAGATCTATTAACACAATACAATAGGCCTGACACCTGGCACCATAACCCCTACAGTCACAGGTTTATGAGGGATTTTCTCTTGCAACAACTACCGATGTATTGACCTTTGTTCCTTTCTTCCACTAATTGCCGGCGGAAGCCCGGTAGGCTTGGGTCAGATTTACGGCTTTATGATCTGAAGGCTCTTTATATCACCATTATCCCATACTAATGTCAAGGATCGCCTAACTACAAGCAAAAGTAAGATTATACCTGAGTGAAAATCAATAAAGTTCATTATTTAGAAGTTATCAGCAAAATTATCCGCACTGACATACATTTTATATCCGCCAAGACACTAACTTTGCAGATGTCCACAGATAAATTCACGGATATCCGTATTCGTGCAGGGCTCTAGTCATGGGGCTCATGCTGGTGCAAGTGGCACCATTCCTAGACCATTGGTCACCTTACTTGGTGTGCTGAATGAGACCATTGTCATTTGGAGCATACAGGTGAAAGCCCTGATATCGATCTTGAAGCATCCCCTATGCTTCACCCACTTAATTAAATCAGTTAGTGTATTTTACTCGTATTTGCTTTTTCTTTGTCACCAAGGATTGTTTTCTGTACATTAGAAGTGTTATCTTTTATTCTGTAATGTAACCAGATTGCTAAATTTATATTGTGTGACTAGCTGATGAACCCGTGCTTCGCTACGGGATTCTCAGAAAGACTGACTTTGTGGCTTTCCTAACTGAAGTCAACATACAGTAGGTCATTACAGAAACGTCAGTAGGAAAGTAGCGATTAAAAGCAATGTTATCATATAAAATACTCAAACAAATTTAAAACGGCACATTTTCTCACTTTTAAGAAATAGTACTATGGTGTTGATCTAACAGTCCAAAGTTCCAGAACTGGAATGACCAGGCTGCAGTCAGCCGTGAACACTCATCTGCCATTATTCTGTTAAATATGCACACTGCTCATTCCAATTAGTGCCTCAGAGTGGGGATTGAATAGCTCGAATGCTTTGATGAACCAATGTGTTATGTACCAGTAGTATCAGAAAATTTATAAACCAGGGGAATGGCATGCTAAGGCAGAAAGTTATCTAACTCCCCAGCTATTTCCTACCAATATTCAAGCAGGCTGTTACACTCGGTACGACGGTGCGAGGTGGCCGTGTGGATAGGGGCATGCAGCTGTGAACTTGCATTCCAGAGATAGTGGATTCGAACCCCACTGTCGGCAGCCCTGAAGATGGTATTCCATGGTTTGCCATGTTCAAACCAGGAAAATGCTGGAGCTGTACCTTAATTAAGGCCAAGGCCGCTTCCTTCACACTTCTAGCCCTTTCCTATACCATCGTCGCCATATGACCTATCTGTGTCGGTGCGACGTAAGGCAAATTTTAAAAAAATACTTGGTACGCAGCAGTAATCCTATCTATTGAAGATGAGTGGCAACAGAAGGTATAAAGCACATCACAATAAACAATGGTCAATATAATGTTATTGTTGATAAATTTTATGAGCTTTATATTCTATATTGTAGGCCTTCACGTTTAGTTTTCTTTCGACTCTACGATATTAGGGCATCTTATAAAATTATTTATAGCGTTGACTGTAGTTCCTTATTCCCCGACTTTACTTACCAATTTTCATTAAATCCTGTTTGCTATATAACTTTAGTTATATAGTATTTATCAATACGACCACTAATAACATAATTATTTGGGAATTAAATATTAGGCCTTCCCCTAAACTACCATTTCATTCAGCATGAATAAAATTATTTATGGCCTAAATTATAGCGACTTATTCCCCGACTTTGCATACTGATTTTTATTAAGATAGGACCACTAATAACGTAAATATTTGTGAATTCCATTTTAGGCCTTCCCTTAAACTACCATTTCACTCAGTGTGAATCACATTATTTCTGTCCTAGATTATAGCAACTTATTCCCCGACTTTGCATACCGATTTTGGTTCAGCTACAACCTCTAATAACGTAAATATTTGAGAATTCAATTTTGCCCTTCCCCTAAACTACCATTTCAGTCAGCATTTACAAAATTATTTATGGCCTAGATTGTAGCAACTTATTCCCCAACATTGCATACCGATTTTCATTAAATTCTCTTCATCCGTTTTCTCGTGATGTGTGTACAGACAGACAGACAGACAGACAGACATACGGAGAAGTAAAAACTGCGTTTCCTTGTTACTGTGGACACGACTGATACAGAACTACCATACTTTTTAAATTATGGGCAATGTACAGACAAAACTCTTATTTTATATATATAGATATTGTTTGTCAGTTTGGCAACCTCAATCATGTGAGGAAGAATTTTTGTCTGTACATTGCTCAGAATTTGAAAAGAATGGTATTTCTGTATCGATCATGTCCACAGTAACAAGGAAATGCAATTTTTACTTTTCCGTAATTTCTGTCTGTCTGTCTGTCTGTATGTATGCATGTATGTATGTATGTATGTACACGCATCACGAGAAAACAGCTGAAGATAATTTAATGAAAATTGGTATGTAAAGTTGGAGGATGAGCCACTACAATCTAGGCTATAAATAATTTTATTCACGCTCAGTGAAATAGTTTAGGGGAAGGCCTAAAATTTAATTCTCAAATATTTACATTATTAGTGGTCTTGTCGATAAATACTACATAACTAAAGTTATATAGAATTAAATTTCTGATCATTTACGTCATGCATTTTTATCATACCGTCTACAACACAGATATTCATGAATTTGTATTTGTTGCCGAGTGCATATCGACGCCGGGCCACGAGGAAACAGTTAATAGAATTTAATGAAAATTGGTATATAGCGTCGGGGAATAAGAAACTACAGTCTAAGCTATAAACAATTTTATTTACCCCGGATGAAATTGTAGTTTTAAGGGAAGGCGCCTTAAATTTAATTGTTAAATACCTACGTTATTGGTCCTATTGAAAAGTATTGTACTACATAACAAAAGTTATAGATAATGCAATTTCTGATCATTTATGTTTTATTTTGCTTTACCGTACCGGCTATGATAAGAGTGGCATTTCAGATTAGGAAGAAAACTAAATGCGAAGGCCTACAATATCGAAGGCATTGATCAACAATAACATTACATTGACCATTGTTTGTTGTGATGTTCTTTGTCTCTGTGGTGCCACTCAACTCAACTGTTGTGAATCGAGTATAACAGCCTGACTGAATATTGGCGGGAAATAGCTGGGGAGTTAGAAAACTTTCTTTTTTTAGCATGCCACTCCACTGGTTCATACATTTCCTCTTACTGCTGGTACGAAACATACTGGTTCATCATAGTATTCCAGCTATTCAATCCCTACTCTGCGTGCGGTTTTGAATGAGCAGTGTCCACACTTAAGACTAAGGCTCACTTAGTAGTAGTAGTAGTAGTAGTAGTACAATTTAGGCCTATTCCAAATTATAGCACCACAGTTCACTCAATAACTCAAATTCAACCCTGAAAAGAGCCGTTTCTTAAGAAAAGCTTTTTCCTCTTCACTTTTATTAAATCCTACATTCATTTTATTGCAAATTAGCAGTGAAGGGGCACGTTTCTCGTCTGGCTTGGAGGAAAAATTTGCCTCCAAGTCAGATAGATTTTTCCGCCACCAATGTAGTGAATTGAGATTTTTCGACTCATCGGGTACTCCTAGGAAACAGTTTAGTAAAAGGGCATAGTTTTTGCCCTGGGACTCTCAACTATTCGACCACCCCGCCACTGAAAAAGGACGAAGAGTGTTTACGGACCACAGCTGTGTGCAGCTTGGTCATTCCTGCTCTGGAACTCTGGACTGTTGGATCAGCAGTGCAGTACTGTTCGTTAAAAGTGAGAAAATGTGTGGTTTTTCATTTGATTGAGAATTTCATAAGAAAACATTGCTTTTAATCGCACCATTCCTACTGGTGTCATTGTAATGACCTATGTTCATTTTAGTTGGGAAAACCACTAAGGAAGTCTTTCTGAGAATGTAAAAAGGCAGGTGGAGAGTGAATGTCTGCCATTGTAATGAAAACTTCCCAACCTGATTGTGGCTGATGGTAGGCAAGCAGGCCTACATTACAATGAAAATTCTGTACCCAGTCTTCATATGAGAAAAGATGTTCGGTGACTTCCGCGACGCATTTCTAGGGTAACATTAAGAGCTATGAAATATAATACAATCTTGCTCACAACATGTACACTACCTAACCTCAAATTACGTATACAGTGCAGAATTCCGTAGCGAAGCACGGGTGCATCAGCTAGTAAATAATAAAAATATTTAACTTTACAGTCAGGTATGGTGTTTCAGTGGCAGCTAATAGTGAAATAGAAAATTGAATGCAATGATAAATGTACTTCATAAGGCATCAGTTTTTCAATCAATCAATCAATCAATCAATCAATCAATCAATCAGTCAATAAATCAATCAGTCATTCAATCAGTCACCACTGATCTGCATTTAGAGCTGTCACCCATGTGGCAGATTCAATATAGTTTGTTTATGTAGTCTTTTCTTAAATGACATCAAAGAAATTCATCAAACATCTCTCTTGGAAAATTATTCCAAACTGAGTGAGTTGGCCATGCAGTTAGTGTCACTCAGCTTTGAGGTTGCATTTGGGAGATAGTGGGTTCGAACCCCACTGTCGACAGCCCTGAAAATAGTTTTCCATGGTTTCCCATTTTCACACCAGGCATATGCTTTAGCTGTATCTTGATTAAGGTTATGACCTCATCCTTCCCACTCCTAGCCTTTTTCTATCCCATCATCACCTTAAGACCTCTCTGTGTGAGTGCGATGTAAGCGAATTATGTTTTTTTCAAATTACAATCCCTAATGCATCTTCCTATAAATGAGTATTTTTCCCATTTTGTCCGCTTGAATTAAAACTTTATCTTCATGTTATGATCTTCCATACCTTTATAAACTCCACTGAAGCTTATTCATCTACTAATGTCATTTCAAGCTCAGAACATTCCACTTAGTCATGTCTTCCCAGCCCAAAGTTTGCAACATCTTTGTTACAGTACTCATTTGGTCGAAAATCACCCAAAACAAATCATCCTGCTTTGTTTTTTTTACCTTTTTTTAGTTCTTGAATCAAGTAATCCTAATGGGGATGCTATGCACTAGAACCATACTCTAATTGCAGACTTAAGAGTGGCTTACATACCCTGTCCTTAACATTCATGCACATGGGATTTTTGAAGTGAAAAATCATGTGTCTCTGGTTTGAATTCCTCATGATTATGATGATGTTAACAGTCTCATAAAACTACAAATTTGCTTTTATGTTTTTGTTTCTTTCACCGAGCTCGATAGCTGCAGTCGCTTAAGTGCGGCCAGTATCCAGTATTCAGGAGATAGTGGGTTCGAACCCCACTGTCGGCAGCCCTGAAGATGGTTTTCCGTGGTTTCCCATTTTCACACCAGGCAAATGCTGGGCTGTACCTTAATTAAGGCCACGGCCGCTTCCTTCCCATTCCTAGGCCTTTTCTATCCCATCGTCGCCATAAGACCTATCTGTGTCGGTGCGACGTAAAACAAATAGCAAAATAGTTTTTGTTTCTCTCTCTGTCCAGAAATTGCAGTGGATTATTAAAAATTAGCAAGCAACATTTAAACAAGCTATTCTCATTAGAAACATAGAGAAGTCTTCTTTTAAAAAAAATAAAAATAAAAAAGTGAATTCACTGTTTAAACACCTATTTACCAATTTTTGCTGTGCTACCTTCATTTATAACTCAACTGATGCTGTTGATTGTTATATCTAACTAGCAACTAAATAGATTTATGTTTTGGTCTGAAAATGTCTAGCTTTCTCATCTAGTATTAAATTTGAAGCGGATGAATTTTTGTCTCACTGTTACTCTTTTTGCACTCTATTTGATTTCATTATGTCTTGTTATTTTAAATTTTTTGCTTGTAAATTTTCTTTGTCCTTCAGTACTCAGATCAGAAAGTTACAGTTTTAAATACCTATTTTAATTGGTAAAGGGGATGATCAGATTTTTTTTTTAAATTACAGATACGCATGAATCAAGGTGTGTCTGGCGACAACCAAGTTACCCCTCAACCACCAGAGCTTGTACCACCACTCAGCATCATTGCTCCATGGTGTTTTAAGGTAAGATATTCTCTTACCAAATTAAATGATCTGATAATCTATAAGAACTTCCTTAACATTTGTAATCTTTGTACAATCAATTGCTTTCCTTACTGGATAATTATATTGTGTTATTTTGCCATTTTACATCTTTTAAGTTCTTATACTGAGTTTATTGTTTTGTCCTTTCATTCATTTTAAAAAATTGATATTTTACTGTTAAACACTGGTTAGTTATTGTCCTAGATTCAGTTTCACTTCTGACAAAGTATTAATGTTTTTGCCATCATTTGTCATCAAGAATTTAATATGTGACTATATAGCCTATAGAAAAAAAAACAATCAACAGAACATAATTTCACCGAAACAGCTTTGAATAAGAAACAATGTTTATAAAAACTAAATGAATAAAATCACATTGAATGTATTGATTGGCTGATAATTTACCGTAGCTCCTTGAGTAATTCATGCATATCTTCTGACAAAAGGATAAGTAAAATTTTGGGTACATAAATTATTCATGGAATTCTAACACATGAAAGATTTAGTAGCAAATGAACTTGCAAAATTTACGTACACAACGTGTGGTATAAACAAAAATAAACTTGATGAAAGTTTGCATCATTCTACATCAAATAAACTGCCGTATTTCTCCAAATCGAAAACGTTTTTCTCCTCAGAATTTAGCAAGAAAAATCACAGTTCGTCTTGCACGATAACCACACTGCTTACCCCCACTCCCCCCTCCCCCCTCGCACATAAAACTCAACCTTCAAACGTCTGTATCTTTATTATACATCGCTAGTTGCGGCAATCGATTGTACACTGCCTCTATGTAAGGTTAATGGTTCTCGGAAAATAGTGAAGATGGAATGACTTTCTACTAGCCTCTACAAAAATGTTTATAAATCCACAGCATGGCATCAAAACATTAGGCTTACTCTCTTGAGCTAATTGCAAGGTCGACCTTAATGTACCATACTTCCGAACCCCAGCTGCGCAGGAAATGTCATTGGAATTGGGATAGCAAGAATGCGACCCTTAAAATTCTTAGAAAGGCCGTGGTTACTCAGTGATGGAGTTATAACACGTCTACTCTACCTGCCGCTTAGTGAAAATAACCATTTTATAGACAGCAGAAATATTTTTACGATGGATCGTCGTATTGTAGACATGTGGAAGGTATTGCTGTCAAATTTTCAATGGTTTCTCATCAATATTATGACGTCAGTTTTAAGTTAATGATTATGAATCTTGCGGAAATAAAGAGTAATTGTACAGCTGCAAGAAAATACATAACTGGGGCCAATGTTCAGTGTTACCGTGAAGCCAAAAATAACTTAAAAATTCGTACTGTACAAAAAATGCATTCAGTGGCCAGTAATAAGAACACTTTATAGAAGTTGAAGACAAAATTGTGAGGTATGTGTGGAAAAAAGTGCAAGGATGGAAAGGCCATATTGTAAGTTTTTACTCACAGATTTAAAATGAAATAATCATCGGACTATGTACTCTCATTTAGTACGTACCTGATTACTTACATATACAATTGTTGATGAGCACCAGCTACAAATAAATGTAACGATAATAGAATGAGAAGCTTGAATATCACTAGGGTGTATGGTAATAAGCTTACTTTGACAGCATAACAGATAGGTTCTGGGAAAAGGAGATTGTCATTTAGTTTCCCCATTAAAATTTAAGGTTATCTGCTCTACCATTGAAATAAAACAATTGTATTTGATACTAAACAAAATATATTCTTTAAATTTATAATTTAAATGACGAGGTTTGCTGTGATAATATAGATGATAATATAAAATTCTGCAAATACAACTGAAAGAAACTAGACATTGAATTTGAAATCCTTTTGACCGGACATTTAAAAGTTGTACAAGAAATATATCCCTCATTGCTTTACTTGGTTGTACCTTGAACACTTTGAGTGTTATTACAACATATTACTTTGAATTGGTATCAGCTGTAGGTATCTCAAACCTAATTTGGTGATGTATCCTTGTAGTTTCACAAACGATATATATCATGGCTTGAAATTATATTCACACTTCACCAAGCTCGATAGCTGCAGTCACTTAAGTGCGGCCAGTTTCCAGTAATCAGGAGATAGTGGATTCGAGCCCCACTATCGGCAGCCCTGAAGATGGTTTTCTGTGGTTTCCCATTTTCACACCAGGCAAATGCTGAGGCTGTACCTTAATTAAGGCCACTGCCGCTTCCTTCCAATTCCTAGGCCTTTCCTATCCCACTGTCGCCATAAGACCTATCTGTGTCGGTGCGACGTAAAGCAAATAGCAAACAAATAAATATATATATATATTTATATATTCGCACTTCACAATCAACTTTACAAGTAATTCACTGATAATTGTTAGTCTGCATTACGACGACTCAATATTCAGCTGTCATCGAACTGACACAAGAACCCAACTGAACAGATACATGAAACACACTCCGAACATTTAATCCATTTGATCACTGATGACTAAGTATCCATGTCATTGTTCTATCTTCAACTGACTGACTGACCGACTGTGGCCTCACTCTCCAAAAGGTTATCCATCGACCAAGGTTCCATCCAATTGACTGTTCACTATCCATCTCACCGACCGACTAACTGAGAGTCCACTTCCATCTGACTACAACACTCCATGGCAAGTCTCTCCTTCCAGCTGCACTGCCGCTATAGGATACACCTCTATATATAGACACCAGTTGTCACACCCACGTCATCTCTGAAAGAGTACATGACATCACTCCTACCCAGCTCCAAAGTGTTACAGACTGTGATGAAATAGCCTCAGGCAAAGTAGGAACTTCTTAAATTATCTCATGCTGCTAAATGCATACAATGACAGAGCGATGACTGGACAGTTACTGTAGCAGTATTGCACTATATGTTGCAATGTTTTAAAAGTAGTTTCACAAATAATATATACATATCCGATATTAGGCAGCAGCTCTCACTCTACATAATTTTAATGCTAACACACACACACACACACACATACACATACATATATACATAACTAGTAGAAGTGCCGTTCTTCGTACGGGTTATCAGAAACTGGCTTTAGTTACTCATTCTGTCGGTTTGACTGACTTCATTAGATATTTATATCACTGGTGTATTTACTTAAGTACGTAGAAATTATTTGTCATGTTTGGAATTATAGTGTATCCTCTCCTCATGGGGGCCTCTAAATATTAATTGCTAATTAGTATCGACCTCTAAGATCTTTTGCTACCATGTTTTTCCTTCATTCCCACCTAGATATACCTGCTCCCTTCACAAAGCTGCAGGTTTAGTGTAAGTATACTTCTGCTAGATAGTAACACAAACATAAATATTATTGAACGTATTTGTTTGATCCGACATTTCGTAACTATTACAAATGATCAAGGAAATATGCGATGCATAAAAGAAACTACTATAATTATCGAGAATTATAATTCTCAGGGTTTGTCACTCATGTACATCATATAATGAATCTGAGTATAAATGTTGAGAAATTTTTTCAAGTCATGGGCGCACCATATTGACAGTTGTGTACAGTATATAGGTTGTTTTCATGGTTACAATGATCGTAAAAGTGGACCAAAATATCGGCACTAATAACATCAGTGATCCTACTACTCCATTATTTGATAGAAAGTTTAAACTATAGGTAACAGACTCCGCAAAATGCTGAAACCTAAGCCAGTACGTAAAAACGGAGGCCCATCGGCAACCGCTGGTCGCTGTACTACAGAAATCTCCGGGGCTATTATTTTTATACTTTACTCCCTTTCCATCCCCGCCCAAAGGAGTGCTATGAGCGTCTTACACAACAGTTTATTTTTTCCAGATAGTAAGTCCTGTGTGTGTCAATTTTGGTTGGCAGCTATGCCCAAAGGTACATGCATAATCTAGCTGCTGTAGAATCCTGGAGCTGACGTTGCCATGGTTACGGCCGTTCGTTTCTTTATCCGATTCCTAGAGCAGGGGTAGTGTGGTTCCAATATCTCCATATGGCCTTAAAACATGGTTTTGGGCCCAAAGGGTTTACCGAGTTTTGTTCTTTGCGTCAAGGGGCTAAAAATGAGCTTTGTCTTGTCCTTGTACAACAAATTCAATTTTGCATATATTAGCCTATTATTTTAATATTTTTATATCTCCCCCGCCGCCCCCTTCCCCATCAAATTGTTTTGAAAATAAAATACAGCCCATGTTACTCACTGGCAATGTAGCTTTCTATAGGTGAAGTAATTTTTAAAATCGGTTTAGTAGTTTTTGAGTCTATCCGTTATACACAAATATACAAATTTTTCCTCTTTATAATATTAGTATAGAAGTATACATTACATCTCTACACTTACGGTTGCCACAGGAAGAGCATCCAGCCGTAAAACAGGGTCAAATCCACATGTGACACAGTTCGCACCCGCAACCCCACAGGTGTGGATAAAGCGATGGAGGAGGAGGAAGAAGATACTCATTTTAAAAGTTCACCCTCTTTTTTTATTCTTTTCACCCCCTTAAGGGGATTTTCCAAAAAGAGTGTGTTCATTTTTAAAGGAGATTCCAAGTACCAATTTTAAAGTCTGTAACATCTTCATTTTTTGAGATATATGTATCCTCATATAAATAATTCAACTCCTTTCTCACTTCTTTTCACAACTCCCCCCCCCCCCCCCCCAAGTGGATTTTCTGAAAACGAATATTTATGTTCTTTATTTTTAAAGGGGTTTCCAAATATCAATTTTCAGTTGTGTAACATGTTAGGTTTTTGTGATTTATTGTAGATAATTTCGCTGCTGTGGAATCCGGGGGCTGACGTTGCCATGGTTACGGAAGTTCATTACTTTGTCCAATTCCTAGAGCAGGGGTAGCGTGGTGCCAATATCTCCATAACGGTTGGTTTTAGGGCCTTAAAACATTGTTTTTGGGCCCATAGGGCTTACCGAGTTTTGTTCTTTGCGTCAAGAGGATTAAATTGAGCTTTGGCTCGTCCTTATACGACAAATTTGATATTTTGCCTATATTAGCCTATTAGTTTTATATCTCCCCCCCCCCCCCCCCTTCCCCGTGCCCCACCTCAAATTGTTTTGAAAATAAAATACAGCCCATGTTACTCATTGATGATGTAGCTTCTATAGGTGAAGTAATTTTTAAAATCGGCTCAGTAGTTTTTGGGTCTATTTGTTACAAACAAACAAATTTTTCCTCTTTATAATATTAGTATACATAAATTAAATAATATGAAGCAAGCGTTAATTAATTAATTAATACATAGTGAAATCAGATTATAGAATTCAATCAAACAATAATAACAGTTATAATAATAATAATAATAATAATACAAAAAAGCTTGTAATGGGTTATGAACCGTTACAGTATAACAGCAAACAAAACTCATTGACTTCCAAAGTCTGCGTCTTTCTTATAGCCTACTGTACATTGCTAGCTGCTGAAGTAGGCCGAAGTCAGCAAGCGAGACGTGCGTCTAGTGGTAGCCGCATGTACCTGATGGTTATGAGGGTGTTTAGGGGTTGTAGTAAGGATGTAAAGGAGAGTGCATATAAGTCTCTGGTAAGACCCCAACTAGAGTATGGTTCCAGTGTATGGGACCCTCACCAGGATTACCTGATTCAAGAACTGGAAAAAATCCAAAGAAAAGCAGCTCGATTTGTTCTGGGTGATTTCCGACAAAAGAGTAGCGTTACAAAAATGTTGCAATGTTTGGGTTGGGAAGAATTGAGAGAAAGAAGAAGAGCTGCTCGACTAAGTGGTATGTTCCGAGCTGTCAGCGGAGAGATGGCGTGGAATGACATTAGTAGACGAATAGGTTTGAATGGCGTCTATAAAAGTAGGAAAGATCACAATATGAAGATAAAGTTGGAATTCAAGAGGACAAATTGGGGCAAATATTCATTTATAGGAAGGGGAGTTAGGGATTGGAATAACTTACCAAGGGAGATGTTCAATAAATTTCCAATTTCTTTGAAATCATTTCGGAAAAGGCTAGGAAAGCAACAGATAGGGAATCTGCCACCTGGGCGACTGCCCTAAATGCAGATCAGTATTGATTGATTGATTGATAGTAAGAATTTTATAGATACCATGAATACTTTTGTGATGGATCGTTGTATTGTAAAGACACATGGAACAAATATTGCTGGAAGATTTTCAACAGGTTCTTTTTGATATTATGATGCCAATTTTAAATGAATCATTATTAAACACATGGAAATAAAATATAATTGGGGAGCCGCAAGAAAATATGGCATAATTAGAGCCAATGTTCGGTATTAGTGTGAAAAGAAAGATAGTATAAAGATGGGTTCTGTAAAAGAAACGCATTCAGTGGCCCGCAACAAGGATGCTCTAAAGAAGTCACACATGAAATTCTGAGATATGTGCACAAAGAAAACGGTCCTGGGAGTCGGCATACAATTTGCTATGGAATGGGAGTGGGCATCTTGGACATATTCTGAGTCATGGCCCTCTTTGTGCTCAGACGGCTAGGACTAAACAATCCACCGGTGGTCTCTAACCCGTTAGAGGTGAGATCCTCACTTGGACTATGTGTAAGTAGGATAGCATCCTGCTTCATGAATTTACTGAGCTCAGGACATTTTAAGCAAGCCTCGAACCTATGGGAGTAACGGAGTCCCACTCCCATTTGACAGGCGAGGGACTTCTTGGAAACAACTTAGCAAAAGAAATGGAATTTGATGGGGGCTATCAATATTAATGGGGCTTATGGAAGGAAGAAAGTAGAACTGGCTGAGTCAGCAAAGAGGGTGCATCTGTATGTAAGTGATATTCGGGTAAGAGGAGATAATGAGGAAGGTATAGTAGTTTATAAAGTGTACTTGACGGGTGTTAGAAAGGGAAGGGCTGAGTATGGGGTAGGGCTGTTTATCAGGAATACCATTGCGTGCAACATAGTTTCTGTTAGGCACATAAATGATCGAATGATGTGGGTAGATTTGGTAGTTAGAGGAATTAGGATTAGAATTGTCTCAGTGTATTCACCATGTGAGGGTGCAGATGAGGATGAAGGTGACAAGTTTTATGAAGCATTGAGTGACATCGAAGTCAGGGTCAACAGCAAGGATAGGGTGGTGCTAATGGGTGATATCAATGCGAGAGTTGGAAGTAGAACTGAAGGATACGAAAGGGTGATTGGTAAATGTGGGGAAGATATGGAAGCTAATAGCAATGGGAAACATTTGGTGGACTTCTGTGCTAGTATGGGTTTGGCAGTTACAAATACATTCTTCAAGCATAAGGCTATTCACCACTACACATGGAAGCCTAAGGGTACCAGATCCATAATAGACTTTATCTTAACCGACTTCGAATTCAGGAAGTCTGTTAGGAATGTACGAGTTTTCTGGGGATTTTTCATTCGTACAGACCACTATCTCTTCTGTAATGAGGTAAGTATCTCTAGGCCTAGGGTAGAGAAAGTGAAATCTGGCTGTAAACGAATAAGGGTAGAAAATCTCCAGGATGAGGAAATTAGGAGTACATGGATATGATTAGTGAAATGTTTCGAACAGCAGACAGTAAACAGGTTCAGGATGTAGAAAGAGAATGGGTAGCATACAGGGATGCTGTAGTAGCAACAGCAAGGAAATGTCTAAGAACAATTGTGCGTAAAGATGGGAAAAAGCGAACACCTTGGTGGAATGATGAAGTGAGAGCAGCTTGTAAACGTAAAAAGAAGCCTTATCATAAATGACTCCAAACAAGGGTCGATGCAGACACAGAATTGTATGTAAATGAAAGAAACAGAGCAAAACAAATAGTTGCTAAATCAAAAAAGAAGTCTTGGGAAGATTTTGGGAATAACCTGGAAAGCCTAAATTAAGCACCAGGGAAACCTTTCTGGACAGTAATAAAGAATCTTAGGAAGGGAGGGTAAAAGGAAATAAACAGTATCTTGGGTAATTAAGGTGAACTCATAATAGATCCAGGGAATCACTGGAGAGGTGGAGGGAATATTTCGAACATCTTCTGAACGTAAAAGGAAATCTTCCTATTAGTTTTGCGAACAACCAAGCTCATGGGGAGGAGAAAAATTATGTTGGGGAAGTTACACTTGAGAAGTGGAAAGGATGGTAAATAAACTCCTTTGTCATAAAGCAGTGGGAATAGATTAAATTAGACCTGAAATGGCGAAGTATAGTGGAAAGGCAGGGATGAAACAACATCATAGAGTAGTAAGATTAGCATGGAGTGTTGGTAAAGTATCTTCAGATTGGACAAAAGCAGTAATTGCACCTATCTATAAGCAAGGGAACAGGAAGGATTGCAACAACTATAGAGGTATCTCATTGATTAGTATACCAGGCAAAGTATTCACTGGCAACTTGGAAGGGAGCGTGCGATCAGAGGTTGAGAATAAGTTGGATGAAAACAAGTGTGGTTTCCGACCACAGGATCAGATTTTCAGTATACACCAAGTAATTGGAAAATGCTACGAGAAGAATAGACAGCTGTGTTCATGTTTCGTAGATCTAGAGAAAACATATGACAGGGTACCTAGGGAAAAGATGTTCGCCATACTGGAGGACTATGGAATTAAAGGTAGATTATTAAAATCAATCAAGGGCATTTATGTAGACAATTGGGGTTCATTCATGGTAGAATGAGTTCTTGGTTCAGGGTACTTACAGGGGCTAGACAAGGCTGTAATCTTTCACCTTTGGTGTTTGTAGTTTACATGGATCATCTTCTGAAAGTTATAAAGTGGCAGGGAGGTATTTAAGTAGGTGGAAATGTAGTAAGCAGTCCGGTCTATGCTGACAACTTGGTCTTAATGGCAGATTGTGCCGAGAGCTTGCAATCTATCTTACAACTTGAAAATATATGCAATGAGTATGGTATGAAAATTAGCCTTTCGAAGATTAAATTGATGTCAGTAGGTAAGAAATTCAACAGAATTGAATGTCAGATTTGTGATACAAAGCTCCAACAGATAGATAATTTCAAGTATTTAGTTTGTGTGTTCTCCCAGGATGGTAATATAGTAAGTGTGATTGAATCAAGATGTAGTAAAACTAATGCAGTGAGCTTGCGGTTGTGATCAACAGTATTCTGTAAGAAGGAAGTCAGCTCCTGGACAAAACTATCTTTACATCGGTCTGTTTTCAGACCAACTTTACTTTATGGGAACTTATTCATAAGTTAGAAATAACAGACTTGAAAGTAGTGAGAATGATTGCTGGTACAAACAGGTGGGAACAATGGCAGGATGGTACTCAGAATGAGGAGATAAAGGCTAAGTTAGGAATGAACTCAGTGCATGAAGCTGTACGCATAAACCGGCTTCGATGTTGGAGTCATGTGAGGCAAATGGTGCAGGATAGGTTACCTAGGAGAATAATGGACTCTGTTATGGAGGGTAAGAGAAGTAGAGGGAGACCAAGGTGAGGATGGTTAGACTCAGTTTCTAACGATTTAAAGGTAAGTGGTATAGAACTAAATGAGGCCACAGCACTAGTTGCAAATAGAGGATTGTGGTGATGTTTAGTAAATTCACAGAGGTTTGCAGACTGAATGCTGAAAGGCATAACGGTCTATAATCATAATGCATGTAATGTATGTATGTTAAAGTGGGGGTCATCTTAGATATAGAGAAATACGGTTATTTGACCAGGTTAGTTTGCAAGTCAGAGGGTCCCTCAGGCAAGGTGAGCATGCAGATACTGGAAAGCACCTGTTATTACCTGATAACAGCCCCTGAAGTGAAGTAAGATCAAATGAACTAAGAAATCAATCATACACCATGAAATTGCTGCTCTTTTTTTTTTTTTTTTTTTTTTTTTTTTTTAAAGAAAGTCTTACCTCAGCCTACAGCGAATGATGCTATTCATCACCACCGCAGGAAGAATTGCTGCTGCTGTCGGTGCACACATCTCTCCATAGTAACTAATTTCGTTGCTGTCTTATGCACTTGAGTTCCCTGATTTCTTGAAGGTGTTTTCAGTCAGTTTCATACGAACCATATTGCAAGCATGCAATATTCACTTTTGAAGCTGTTCAACAGATGATTCCCAAATCTTGCGGTCAGAGTGTAAGTTCATTCATATTTTTCGCCATCCAGCACCAGTAGATTTTCCACGCATTGTTTCAGAGAGGTTTGTTTATAGAGACATCCAAGGGTGGAAGTATAGATGTCAGCCTTCCAGGAATCAGCCAGATTATATTTTTGCTTGTTTGTAGTACTGTCTGTTGCAGGTAGGGGACCCCTTTTCCAGGCAGTTCTACCCAGGGAGTGGCGCCCCTGCCTGTGCGAGTCCCCAAGCACACTTACCCGGTGTTGAGCATCTGTGAGGTCCCAGCTCAGGGTTACGAGTGATATCCTTAACAACATCTACAGCGGAGAAATTTGACTTTAGTACGGTGGAGATGGCGGAAGAGACAGCCCTGTATTCAGGGGTTAACATGAGTACAACCTGCTGCCTTCTAGGTTGAGGTGACTGGACATCAAAGGCTAAGGGTGAAAACCCAGAAGAAAAGCTCAGAACGTCAACAGAGGGATTAATGAGGAAGTTGCTTTCAAGAATAATACGAGCCTCGGATGTTGAAATTCACGACAGCAACATCAGTTTCATGTGAATGACGGCCAAAGTATCAGGGTGGGATAATTAAATATCCTGATATTGACAAACAAACTGAAGACCTTGTCGACCTCATGGAAAGGAGGAAGGGTTGAGTGAAACAGAGTGGAAGAAAACCGGGAAAGTAAATATCAGATTGGACTACAGTCTGTACTGGTTTGGAAATGAAGTATAGTCTAAGAACAGAGTGGGAATTTTAACACATAGATACAGATACTTATAGTCAAGCCAACTTGGTAGTGAAAAGATAATGAAGTTATTTGTGAACTTAGGAGAGTAAAAACCCAATGCGATCCAAGTCATGCCCCACAGGTAGGTTGCTCAAATGAGGAAAAGGCCAACTTCCTTAATAACTTGAAAGAACACATCAAATGTGAAAATCTAATTATAATGTGTGATGATTTTAAGTCACAAGTTGGCTCACAGTGGACATGATATGAATCCACACTGGGCTCTCATGCAATGGGAAATAGAAATGACGAGGGAGGATATGTGTTAGACCTGTGCATGAGAAACAACTAATAGTGAATAACTCTTGTTTCAAGAAAAAGGACTCCCATAAAATCAAAAGGTATAGCTGGGATGATAAAAGGGGTACAGTAATAGATCATATTCTGATAGATCAAAATGTATGGGAGAATGTGAAAGATGCCAAGGTCCTTCCAAGTGAAGTTCTTGGCAGAGACCATAGACTGTTGGTTGCAGTTACTGCAGGAAAAAGACCTCCCAGAGTCTGTAACTAAGTGTCTGAGAAATAAAAACTTGGCGACTTACCGAGCCAAGTGTAAAGGAAGAATTCAGGGAAGGTGTCCACAAATTGTTGCTGAGAGAACTGAAATTTGTAGATGAAGAATGGGACACTTTAAAGAAGGTTGTGGTTGGTGCAGCAAAAAATTGTGTGGACGGCAGAGCCAAATACGAAAACCTAAAGGAACCTCCTGTGGGATGATGATATTAAGAAGGCAATCAGTGACAGAAACTGTGCAAGAAGAGCCCTATATCAAGCAAGGATATGGAGTGTTCATCATGTAATAAGAGGAGAAGCTGTCAGTTTACACAGAGAAATAATTACTTGTCAAAAAGTTAGTTTTAGGTGAAAAGCAGAAATGCAAGGAAGATCTGGCTACCAGAATAACACAGGATGAGAATAAGAAAATGTTATACAGAATTGTTAAGAGTAGAAGAACTGGAACTGAATCTTTCCAGTCTGTAGAACTTCCTAATGGTGAGGTGACAAGGGATAAGACCAGAAATATTACTCGAGTTCAAAGGCACTTTGAAATTTACCTGTGATGGAAATGTCACTCCCTTAGACTATGAACCTTAAGATTTTGACAGCACAAATATCTATATTTTGACATGGTTGGAAGTGGAGACAGCACTATCTAAAGTGAGAAACAAGAAGTCGACTGGATCAGATGAATTTAATGTTGAGATGATCAAAGCATTCAGAGAGGTTGAAAAAAGGTGGATGTATGGGGTACTGAACAAAATTTGGAAAGAGAATGTAACACCCAATGATTATTTATTATTATTATTATTATTATTATTATTATTATTATTATTATTATTATTATTATTATTATTATTATTATTATTATTATTATTATTATTATTATTATTTATTTTCCACTGATTTTAAGTACAATTTATGGATGGTGAATGGAGAAAGAGCATAGCCCCACATACACGAAAGTGCCTCCATCACCACTTAAAATTACAATATTCCTGTAAAGTTGGCTAGTGTGTGTATGCTTTGAGACACTGAGCCAGTGCAATCAACTGTCTCGATGCCTTGACACATCAACACTTCACTGTTTCGTGGCAGTGAGATTGCTTCGTGTGTCATGTCGTATGAACAGAAACAACAGTTATTCTGTACATGTCGGCTACATCGATGCTTCGAAACAGTGACAGTGCTTTATCTTCTCGCCTCAATAGAAAAATTCCTCATAACATTGCCTTGAAGATGAGCCAACACTTGTTAATATATGCTTCATATTCTGAACGGCAATTCATCATCATCTGCATTTTCTAGCTATTGGCCGGGTCTGCTTGGAACATAAGCCTTTCCATCTCCTTTTGTCTTCCCACCACTTCTCCCTAGTCACTCTTGCCCATTCCTCTCGTCTTCTCTGTACACACTCTTCCACTCCTTTTATTCACCTGTCTCTTGGTCTTCCTCTTGGTCGTTTTACCTGTTATCTCAATTTCTTGCATCCTCCTCAGTATCCTTTCCACTGTTATTCTCTTCACGTATCCATACCATCTAAGACTAGATGCCTGTATCCTATTCTGTAGTGGCTCTTCTTTTACTATATCTCGTACCTTCTCATTTCTCATCTTATCCCATCTTGTCACTCCTATCATGCTTCTCAGAAATTTCATTTCACTTGCCTGTATTCTATTCACGGCTCTGCCTCATTACCCAAGTCTCAGCTGCATATGTCAGAATAGGTATATAGTACATCCTGTATATCACCCTTTTGCTTCTCTGAGGGACATCCTTGCTCCAAACCAGGCTTCTGACACTTTTCAGGAATGCTCCTGCTTGTCTTCGACGCTCGATTATTTCCTTATCATTTCTTCCACTTTCTCCTATGATACTTCCTTTAAGCACTTGAAACTCTCTACCTTTGTAAGCTGTTCCCCTCCAAGCATTATCCCTCTCATAGGTCTCTCCTTTTTTCTAGTTGTGATCACTATCTCGCTCTTTTGGGCAATAAATTTCATTCCATATTGTTCCACCTCATCTACCTAAGCATCTAACTGTTCCTGGATATCCTCTTCTTTTTCTCTAGAGACTAACAGGTCATCTGCAAACATCATCACTTTCATTTTTCCTTCTCCAATTTTCCTTGCCACTTTTGTCATTATCTCGTCCATTGTTACTACAAAGAGCAAAGGTAACAGAGCACTTCCTTGTATTAACCCACCTTTTTGCTCAAACCAGCCTGTTCTCTCTCCTCCTATTTTCACACAACTGACACTCCCATTGTACATCTTCTTCACTCTTTGTACGGTCTGTTCCTTGACACCTTTTCTCCGTAAGGCTTCCCATACCTTGTTTCTACACACACGGTCATAAGCTTTCTCAAAGTCCACAAAAGTCATCACAAGATCCTTACCCCATTCGTAATGACACACTTGTAGTTGTCTTACTACGAATATAAAGTCTACTGTGGACCTTCCTTATCTGAAACCATACTTCTCGTAAAGTTTCTTCCACCCTCTTTCTGATTCTATTCTCCAGAATCTTCTCAACCACCTTTGCACAGTGGCATATCACTATGACTCCTATATAGTTCTCAAACTCTTTTCTATTCCCCTTCTTGAAAATGGGTTGTTACCCCCTTCTTCCAATCTTCAGGGGTCTTCCTTTTTTTTCCCATACCACTTTCAACACATGATAAAACCACTGTTTCCCTACCTCTCCTGTTGCCTTCACCATCTTAATACTCACTTCATCTAACCCTGGAGCTTTCCCTCCTTTCATCTTGCTCGCAATTAAAATTACTAAAAGAACAATGTACTCCACAATGTAAAGTTTTAGTTTTGCTCAGGAAAAAATACATTGTTTTCAAAGCAGGGTCATACTATAAGAGAAAGTGTGAAATTTTTGACAATTATGTTTTTAAACTTCAGTTTGAGATTTTTAAACTGGATTAGGTCAGGTTGTTACTTTACACATGATACCAACCTTGGACTTCTTAGATTTATTTTCTTTATAATTATTCAAATTAGTTCATTTAGTTTATTAACTATCTTACTATGTTTTCATAACTGGTTTAGGTTGTTTTTTTGATGTACGTAAAATTCCAATTTCAGACTCTTCTTGGATTTCATTACTCATTTTATAATTATTCAAGTTAGTTCATTTAGTTAGACTAGTATTTTACTATGCTTTTATAACTGGATTAGGTTAAGTTTGTTATTGTATATAGAAAAACTATTTTGAACTCTTCTTAAATTTAATTAATCATTTTATAATTATTCCAATTAGCTACTGCTTTAGTGTGTTTTTAACTGTAAAACTGATCCCTTTTAGTAACATTCTAAGCGCTTTGTGAAGAAGCAAATGCATACTATTATACGGTACATCATCTATTTATCATACTGTATTTTGTACATTTGCTCATTAAATATTTCATGAACCTCATATTTTATCGTTATAAGAATGCCGGACAGTTCATTCAGTGAAATGAACTTAGCTATGGAGCATGGTTTATGTTTTACCATGCCATTGCGAAACACTGCTTCACTGTGCCAACATGAGATTCTGTCCATGTACTGCATATAAGAACACTGTTACTGTTACAGTCCGAGGTGGAAGTTCGCCATGTATCGACACACTACTTTACCATGCCATCGCGAGACACTGTCCAGGTACTGCTCATGTTGCAGTCCGAGACGGTGTGCCGTGTGTCGACGCACTGCTTCGAAGCAATTCACTGTGCCGTATTGAACATTTTGAAACGGTCAGCAGTGTCACTTCGCCCATCTCTAAATGACTGAAAGCAGGGAGTCGTCATACCATTGCTGATAAAAGGTGATAGAAAGAAATGTACAAACTACTGTCACATGGCCTCAAAATCTATGAATCCATTCTGGGGAGCAGGATTAGAAAATATTTTTAACCCACACTGGAGGAGGCACAGTATGGATTTAGACCACATAAATCAAATATAGACCTCATTTTTGCCACCAGAATGCTCTGTGAGAAGTATTAGTGGGAAAGGTAAAACACAACTGTTTTTCTGGACATCGAGAAAGCATATGACCATATACCATGCAGGCATATATGGGAATGTTTGAGACATAAGGAAGTTAGGCATAGATATCAAGGATAATTTAATAAAAAACCACCTATTCAATACTTTCCACGTTTAATGTGGTTATTATCTACATGATTTTATGTAGACTTATTTGGTCAGGTACATGTTTCACCCATTATTTTGGGCATCTTCAGCCTGTAACTTGTAACATAAGGAAGTGTCCGATGAGATCCTAGCATGAGCACAACGATTATATGATGAAACCAAGAGCTGTGTTCAGGTGCAGCATGGAAGGTCAGGTTGTTTTGAAATGAAGAGTGAGTCCAGCAAGGAAGTTGTCTTTCACCACTCCTCTTTATATTTGCAACCTTACCAATCAGAAAACCAAACATTCAAAAGAAAAGCACAAACATCAAGAAGAAAACAAGCACAATACTTACCGAAAGGCAGTAGCATAAAATATGAAGCGTGGAAGGCAAAGCGAGAATTAAAAAAGGCCAGGATCTTACATAACTTTGACAGGTTGCCAGGTAAATACTGCTAGCTACTAAATGACACACCAGATAAATTTGAAATGAAGAAAATTTACTAAGCAAATGTAATTTGAAAATGGTATAAAATAAGAACAATAAAAAAATATATAATTCTTTTTCTGAAATTTAAAAATGCAATCAAGCTAGACGAGGAAAACAGTATTTTAAAATAAAGTAGAAATTAAGGAAAAATGAAGCTCACATAAACATAGGCTTCCGCCGAAATTAAGGTTTGAAAATTCATTAATAACTCATTACCTTACATATAGAAACATTAAAATTGGTTGCAACCGATATGCGGGCCCGCGATATAAAAACACTTTAAAACTGAAATTTGCTACACTACAAAATTCTAAGTTACAAGACGCACACAAGGACACACGAAAAAGAAGAAAATTTAGTGGCTCCAACCGCGAATAAACATTACACTAAAGAAACGAGCTAGATGAAAACACAATAAAATAATAGTGCACAGCAACCCCAACAAAATGAAGTATATTAAAGGAAATTTACAATTAACGGTGCACTCATAAAAATAATAAAGGACACCGAAAACCAAACAGAAGCTACCCGTTACCGACGCGAAGCCAAGATCCCATAATAATCATCAAAGCCACCCAAAAAATTAACGTATCATCAGATTAGATAAGAAGGGGTGACATGACGTAATAAAGACAAAAGCAAGGAACCCAAACAATGGGAGAAAAGATAATAAGACAACGAAAGAAAAGTCCCATTATTAAACTTAATTTCGACCAGCAAATTTCAATTTTAAGATTGTAAGTTATTAAAATAATAATATTAATAATAATAATTATTACTTATCCAAGAGGTGATAATACCAGTTTACATTAGCCTTACTTAATGAATTCATCAGCGATTTACATACTTTAGAACAGAGGGGGCCGTGGAATGCGCTACGATGCAAATATGAGGCCGGTAACAATGCGATAATCATTGCGTACAGATAACCAGCCACGAAGGCAATAGGACAAAATCAGGCAGCAATATCAACCAAACAGGACAACACTAAGGGAGAAAACACGCACCGAAATGAATTACCAAAAAAAATAAAAGTAATAATAATAATAATAATAATAATAATCGCCATCATAATGAATATCAAGAAACACAGTTGGCAAAAATGCACCCCGACAAAAACGTAAGATAAAATCACTTACACAAAATATCACCTCATAGATGCATAACTAGCGATCCTCAAGCTCCCTACATTACATTAAATTTTCTTTTTCAAATGCATTCACTTCAAATATATATCAGATTTTGCTTACAAGGTTAACCAATACCAAAATAGTCGTTTATAATGTTGCTCATGTCCCAGATGAAATTACTCACACTAGTGCCTGAACGACTGGGATCCCTTCAATAAATTATAATTTTCAGTACTTACTTGAGTTAAGGTATCCAAACTTACAAGACACTTAAAACATTTCATGCCGATAACGGTTACTCACTGCACCAAGTTTACATGTTACATTAAGAACAAAAAAAGGGTTGGAGCACACTGGATAACTTTGAAGGAATAATAGGGCCTAGCCCTCACATTATGTTTAACCGCCGGAGTCAAGCTCCATTATAATAGCTTTCCCTTCTCGCCAAACCGTCTGCTTGGGAGCTCCATACAACACAGCCATCTTGGAGAGTAACGGCAAGCTGACTACTGCCGACTACTGAGCTCACACCGAGCTAGCCGAGAGGCAGT
The DNA here is from genome assembly GCF_040414725.1 of Anabrus simplex. NCBI lineage: Eukaryota > Metazoa > Arthropoda > Insecta > Orthoptera > Tettigoniidae > Anabrus > Anabrus simplex. The sequence goes on along the minus strand of NC_090265.1, from coordinate 1,332,382,434 downwards.
CCCATAATTCAATGCGTGCACCGCGAAAATGCGCAGAAGTTACAAATGATAATTCGGCGCACTACAGAGTTCAGTCAAATGCCTGACAATAATGGATAGATAACTTGAATTAAATTGGTCTGGTAACTTCCACAGTTAGGAAACAGTTCCAACAATGACCGATAATACAGATAACGGCTGGATACACAAGTCGACATGACAGATGAATAAATAAATACACTTAGATGCTTTGATGTAATAATTCAGTTATGTCCAGTAAATATTAGTTCCCATTTTCACATTACAATATTCATAATAGATGAAGTTTTAAAAGTAGTTAAAGGAAAGGATCCAACAACTATTGCCCTGGTTGCTGGTGATGTAATGGTACGGTGTGAGAGAGAAGTGGAAATACAAGCTAGATAAGATCTTTTGCATGAAGCTTTTCACCTGCAGGTCTTAAAATCAGCAAAACCAAGACAGTTGGCTTAGTGATGAGTAGAAACTCTCCAGCTATTCATCTAAGAATTGGAGATGAGGAGATGGATATTGTAGACAACTTCCAGTATTTAGGGAGTATTCTGTCCTCAGACAATACCATACATCAAGAGATTATCAACAGAATACAGAAAGCTTCCACATCCTATCATGCTGTACGTCAAATACTTCGGGATAAAACATGTCCATTAATTTCCAAGATCAGCTTGTACAAAATATATCTGGTACCTTTGTACCGGATCAACAAAGAGTCTTCATGCAACAGAAATTAAGTTCCTCCATGCTTGTTTACAAAAAAACAAAATGAAAATGGATAAAATAAGGAATGTGGATATCTGACAACAACTTCGATTCGTAAGAAGCATGCTGGAGAACCTCAAAGTGAAGAGATTGTAATGGTATGGTCACATTGTAACGTCACCTTAGGTGGTAACATGAGTGTAATCAAAGTAAGGTTATTACACCAATGGGGAATTCAGTAGAATCCCAGTGAAATATACATATATGTGCAGTGGAAATGAAAAGGAAAATAAGACGGGCTCAATGCTTGAGAAGGAGGACCGTTAGAACCAAATGAATATAAGGGCAAGTACAAGATACTGTAATACAATCTCAAATAACATGTCATTTTTTTCTTTTTGAACCAGCAGAAAAATATAACAATTTATGATCAAGCAGCAACAATTTAATAATTTCTAACAATAACCTGGAGGTGGACTATACAGATAAAATGGATTGTACAAGTTTGTATAAATTAATTTAATATTTACAGTTTTTTTTAGTACATTAATCGCCGAGATAAAGAATATTTCTCATAAAATGGGTAGGAGTACCAGCATCGAGAAATGGCAGTCCTTGTCTATAGCTTACAGGAGAATGTAATAAAATAAGCTTTACAAATATAACAGCAATGAATACGTCCTATACATTTAAAAATAAAGATAGCCTCCAAGAATATGTATGTGAGTAACATTTTTCCTTGCGTGTCCTTTTGTTTGTTATGTGCCCATCTCTTATCTGCTTCAGCCAATTTTAAGATAATAAACCCTAATCTATTTCAATCTATTTTTGTCTTGCGTTCTTGCCTTTTATGCTTTATTCACGTGTATAAGAGGCCCGGATTCAGTTCCTGCTGTCTTTTGCCAGTTTCGACCAGTCCATAATTAATGACCTCATTAGCAAAGGGTAGTGGGTGGATATATCACAAACAAAATATGAGAACTGCAGAAACTGAGCATCACTGCGTCGGGCCAGCTCCGGTCCTTTCACCGAACCACCGATAATCATGACAGCCTCGTAACTCAATCCGGAAATTTCAGGTTTCAAAATACAGGGGTTGCAACTATGACATCTATATTATGAAACTCGCCCGCAGCTGTGTGATAAACGTTAGAGGAAACATGTGCGTAAAATATGTGAGCATTTCTTTTAATCAGATTAAAATTAGAGAAGTCAGAGTGGGAGAGTTACACATGGGCGTAATTACTCAAGGAAATATGGTAGCTTCCACTGAAGCAGATTTTATGTACTACAATGACACATTTTTTTTCTCTTTTAGATAATGATTAACACACATACTTTTACATAGTAATAGTGTTGCACGTTTCTTGGTCATTCGTTTTTTATGATATTGATTGCTTTTTTTAAGGGGCCAAATATCGAGGTCATAGGTCCCTGATATTAATCATATTATTTGTCTGAAAAAGTGTTCTAAACTTCCAGTTATAACTAGACTGCTGATGTTTAGATCCTAAAAGTGTATTTTGTGCGCCTAAAATATATTTTAGCACCTTATTTAAGCTTTAAGGAACATAAAATATGTTCTAAATGTATAGGATATGAAAAAAAACTACAGATATACTGTAATAAGAAATTAGTACAATGTTTACAAATTAGCAAATTTATTGACGAAGGCAAAGGTCTATACAAAGATTAATGAAGTGAAACTTGGTTTAAAAGTTCCCGCATAAGAAGTTTTCCCACCTAAGCAGTGTGATATTCTTGGTCCTTTGATCGGTTGCATTAAGATATATGTATATTTTTCCCATTTAAAGTGTTCTGTTGTAAATATATTTCCTGGTTAAACAGTTCAGATTTTAGACCCCCTTGAGATATAAAATGTCCGCTCAAAGCAGCTCACGATTAGAACCCTCCAGTCTCCACGGAAGTTGCGCCCTGTGTTAGATTGTTCTTGCGCTTGCGGTGTGTCTCTGGTGTCACGGAGCCTGTCCGGGCTTGCCAGGGCCCGACGACGTCACGCTATGACAACACGAATACTAGACGCTCACTCTCACCTTATGGAATTGATGGTTATGAATTTCATGTTTTTGGTCCGTATTGAACTGAGAATAATATATAAGTAATAATAATAACAACGTAAACGTTTCCACCTTTTCAATACTACAATATATTCACAAAATTACAAATTCGATGTCTTTGCGTAATTTGGCTATCTTTAATTTTAGGCCTAGATATTGAAAGGCTTTCTGTTTTGCCTGGTAAGCTACATCATTGATGGTTATGAATTTCATGTTTTTGGTCCGTATTGAACTGAGAATAATATATAAGTAATAATAATAACAACGTAAATGTTTCCACCTTTTCAATACTACAATATATTCACAAAATTACAAATTCGATGTCTTTGCGTAATTTGGCTACCTTTAATTTTAGGCCTAGATATTGAAAGGCTTTCTGTTTTGCCTGGTAAGCCTTTCAATATCTAGGCCTAAAATTAAAGGTAGCCAAATTACGCAAAGACATCGAATTTGTAATTTTGTGAATATATTGTAGTATTGAAAAGGTGGAAACGTTTACGTTGTTATTATTATTACTTATATATTATTCTCAGTTCAATACGGACCAAAAACATGAAATTCATAACCATCAATGATGTAGCTTACCAGGCAAAACAGAAAGCCTTTCAATATCTAGGCCTAAAATTAAAGATAGCCAAATTACGCAAAGACATCGAATTTGTAATTTTGTGAATATATTGTAGTATTGAAAAGGTGGAAACGTTTACGTTGTTATTATTATTACTTATATATTATGGAATTGAATCGAACCCTTCAGCTGAAATTTCCACTCCATCATTCACATCTAGCGGAATAGAATCGCTGCGTGTTGTTTAAAGGGGCCTAACATCTAGGTCATCGGGCCCCTGAATAGAATCGAATGGGATTCTGCGCGGGAAACATAAAGCACACAATGGACGGTAAAACATCCATGCAGTAAGTTGCGTGCCGCCACAGGGTGAAGTTATTGAGGTGGCCTGAACATTACCGGTAATTAAAAACTGTAAAATGTATTTGTCCACAACAGAGCAGCGTTTTATGAATTACTGTTTATTAGGAATACATGAACGACAAATGTAGGGAATGCCACTTATAAAATTGTTCACGGTAGATACTGTATAATAAACACTTAAAGATACTGGAATCAACATCTTTATCGGCTGGGCTGAGGGCAACAGAGATGTTAGTTGTCGCTAGTGTCCCACTGAGGACTGAAACAGGAGCTGTAGTTATTGTGTTAGAGAATCCAGTGAGCAGTGGACTGGAGATGATGGAACGGAAGACTTGTACTACCTGAGAGCACTGTGTGTTGGTGTATTTCTGTGGACTGAGGTTCGCCGTGAGTCAGCAAGGGAAGCCGCTGTTGTGAATGTGAGGGTAAATGGACCTGTGTTAATGTTTGCTGTTGTAAGTATCGTCCTGCTGTTGAATACTGTAGAGCTGTTTAGTTGTTCGCTGCATGGGACTGTGTGAAGTACTGGACTGTCTCTGGAGTCAAACCAACGAACAGTCATATTGTGTCCGGTGGTCCATAGCCCTGTGTTCAGATCCAGCGGTCTACACACAGCTGCTGTATGAGGTGACTGGACTTGGTGAACTGAAAGTAAGGATTAAGCGTCCCCAAGTATAGCAATGGGCCAGACCGCCTGTGTGCCGAAAGGAAGAGATAGACTTGTAAATAGACTTGTAATTAGTAAGTGTGGCCATTCATAGCTGATTAGAATTGTGCGTGTATATGTGTGTGCCTTTATTGGATCATCCTCAAATAAATTAGAGTAATAAAACAGGAGTAGTTTTATTTGTAACACTTTAATCAACATTATTTTAAATGATACATTCAGTCCATTGTGGGTCAAGTGTATGATTATTTGCTGGTTTATCTTTGGAAGTTGCTTTGTGCACATACGGTAAGCTTCCCTGCAGATACATTTCCAATATATTGACCAAAATCGTCATTTCTTTAGTCAGCTGATATCCAGATTTGTGAGTATCCAATATCTTGTCAGATCCTGTTCATTGCATCATTGTAGGTTGAATCCAAGTAATGTTTGAGCACAGCTAACTTGGAAGGGATTGATTGGGGGCAATATTTTTCAAGAAACATTTTGAATATTTTGCTGAATTCTTCGGATGGTTGTGTTAAGAGTTTGCTTAAGTTTAGATTTGCATTCATTATTTCTCATGTAACATTTCTTCAGTATGCTGAATGAAATGGGCATTTATCAATAAAAAAAGAAAAGAAAAGAAGAGGCTCCTATATAGAGTGCAGATAGTAAATTATCTGATAATTATTCAGATAATATGAAATTAATATTACCGTATCTGGTTGATATTTGCTTGCTTTAATATTATGCCTAACACATTCATCTAATAATGCAGTGAAATGAAAATCCTAACTCTGATTATTATTAACATTATTACTATTGTTATTGCTATTAGTATTATTTTGTATTATTTGTAGTAGGAGCAGATGTATATTCGTTTAGTTAAGTGTAAGAGAGGGCACTGAGCCCTAACTTTGCCACAAATAAAGGCATTAATTATCTAATCTATCCATTTATCTATGAAGAAGTAAAACATGACATTTAACTTGTGTTACATGCTTGGTAGAATTAAATTTTTACGTCTGTCGTAAATCTTGGGATTTTTTGAAGCCACTGCCTTATACAGTTTGCTTTGGAACTCTCTACCTTCGGCATTTTCACCACTCACTAGTCACCACTACACTGACATGAAACCTGAATCTACTCTGTTAAACTGGTAGCGTGACCCTGTCTTGCTTCGAAAAGAAGGAGAAAGTAGTTACTATTGCACTTACCTGCGAGACTGGTTGGCAACCTCCCAGCAACAAACTAATGGGGTACAAATGAACTTTTACTTTATGGATGACAACTGATTGTGAGACCAGTGTCTACCGTGTTTCCTTTTACGCTATTCTGTTACAGCTCAATCCACTCTGATGTCTTGCCGTTGATGATTTCGGTGGGCATTTCCAACCCTTCAAAGAACACTACAATTTTTTTTTTTTTTTTAATTGTGTATTTTGTATTTTAGGATTTTTTTTAGGCTCTTGAACTTAAAATTAGGAAAATATAGACAGTAACATTTAAAAAGACCATTTACGTGCGCCGGGCTGAGTGGCTCAGACGGTTAAGGCGCTGGCCTTCTGACCCCAACTTGGCAGGTTCGATACTGGCTCAGTCCGGTGGTATTTGAAGGTGGTGCTCAAATATGTCAGCCTTGTGTCGGTAGATTTGCTGGCACGTAAAAGAACTCCTGCGGGACTAAATTCCGGCACCTCGGCATCTCCGAAAACCGTAAAAGAGTAGTTAGTGGGACGTAAAACAAATAACATTATTATTATCATTTAGGTGCTATAAAATTACCGGTCCCAAGTTCAGTCAGCCACGAAATATGTTTTTACCTAAAAATCCGCAGTCTAATTATAACTATGTATAAAGTGGTAATTTCTTCTTCTCCTCATCAAAGATGAAAGAAATGCAGTTTTGTTGCTATGCCTATGGTCTTGAGTATTTTCTCATACTTCCAATCTTCTCTTACTCAGTACTCATTTTAGTACAAAATTTTGAATATTTTTTTATCTATACCTTACGTCTTCTGTATTTGAATCCAATCATTGGTTTCCCTTTACCAGATCCAGCCAGGTTGGGATGTTAATGCCACCTTTCCATCTTCTTCCATCCAACCACTATTGCTTCTTTGTAACTGTGTTTTAACCCCTCAAGCGTGACATTGTTTAACTCCAGACTGCACCCACATTGTGCTTTATTTATAGCCTACTCCCAATGCTGAGTGCAGTATTTTATGAATTTTGCTATAATTTCCAAATGGGCAGACAAAAATAAAATGCACAATAACAATAACATATTACATAATTTATAAATATATGCTAACCTGATTATCCCTGGACAGCTGTACTGTACATCACTAATGTGACTTTGTGTAGTAGTTGCCTCATGCATTTGCTTTTCTTGGTGTATTGTCATGAATTATGTTACTAGCATCACTATCTTCACTGAAGTTATAGTAAACTCATCCTCTGTATTACTCTCACACTCTGAATTACTTTCCCTGCCATTAATGAGTAACTTAGCTACCGTATTTACTCGCGTATTAGACCCCTTTATTTTTCCACTTTTACAGTCAAAAAATGCGAAGGGGGGTCCAATATGCGATAACGTCAAATTTCGTGCAGTGAACACATGACTTCTAGGCTATAAATTGTACACGTAAACATTCTACACTATTATTTAATAAACTTACGAATGTATTCTGCGTTTTACTGGCTATTTTCGTTCGAAAATTTATAAATTTAAAAAGACAATGGTGAACATGACTTTTAGGCCTACATATATTTTAAATATAATCAACCACTTTTATTTACCGTATTAAGCAATATTAACACAAAATAATGAAAAAGAACTTAATGGCCAGTCATTTGTCACTGTCAGTTGTATTTGATAGTTCGGGAAACACGCGAGCATCGTCGTACCTACGTTACCAACGCTCAGCTGATGCAATACGACCGCGGCGCACAGCCCGCATAAAATGTAATACTGTACTCCAAAAGATAATTATTCATGAGGTAAAATAAATTCACAAAATATACACTTTCTAACAACATCCGACACTAAAATGAGAATACAAGAATAAAAGAGAGTGAGGAAATAACAAATTACGGTACTTACAGTTAAGGGAGGTTATGGTGTACAAAAGAAACACTCCACTGATCCGAGACTCAAGTAACTTTCTTGCCACGTGTATTTCCCGGAATAAACGAGACATGGTACACACAGAACTAGATACACTAACCAACACACAAATATCAATAAAACTACAACTACAATAAACTATTAAACGCATAAAAAACTACGTTATTGCACTAATGCTGTGAACTACGCTATCCTAGAGAGATGAAGACTAGAAGTAATATAACAATTTAAAAAACACAAATTACTGATGAAAATGTTCAAGATCGCAAACCGTATCGGCAGCTAATAGTGCTAAAGCTACGGAAATAGACATCTCTTAACTATAAGACAGACGTATCACACGATTTTGGTGTGAGCTTGAATCGGGCGGGTCGGACGGACGAACCTTGAGCTCTCTCAGTGTAGAAAGCTGCAGTGAGTGGAGAGTTTCACTTCCGCCTCTCTTCCTGCAGGGAGGCCAACCAGCCGGCAATGGAACCAACAGTAACAAAGTTCGTCATATTGACATATATAAGGTTAAGAATTCAAAGCATATTTTCATAAACCACCATTTGCGTCACAAGTACTGATTATATCAGCTTTTATGGGACATTTTAAGTCTCAATTCATTCACTGATGGCCGATTGCGAATCTACGGAGGAATACTCGCCACCGTATTTTCTGACATGTTGGCAATTTTCCAAGACACAGACACACGTACTGTGATAGTCTGTAGTTGGAAAGTCGAGAATAAAAAAGTAGTAGGCCTATTTCTCCGTTTACGCTAATCCACCTACAAACTCGGACAATATTCTGTGATGCTTGTACCGTACTGCTGTAGTGGCTGTCGCAGATAAAGCTGTCAGCTCCGATTGTGCCGATCTGGCAAAAGGCAGCTGAGGGCTCAAGAAAATGTGCGCAAACTTGTACACACATTTGTACGACGTCATCAGAGCTGCAGTACAGCTTGTAGTACCCGCTACGAAGTGGAATCGTTTATTGGTCTCAGCTGAATTTCGTTACGGGGTCTAATATGCGAGATTTATTTTTTTCCATTCTCTTGGTCTCGTCTAATAGGCGAGGGGGTCTAATACACGAGTAAATACGGTATTTCTGCATCACCAACAACTCTGCCAGGATCTGCCATGTTTACAAACAAACTTGAAAAGTGCAGAGTTTTTAAAAATAAATGACAGTGAATATATGAGACATCTCTTGGCAATAATAGACAACTCGAAGTGTAGCTGAAAGTTGCCTCTTCTTGCCCTCTTACTATAAAGCAAGTAAGTATTATAAAATCCACATAATGAGCGTTTCAAACGTCACGATGCACCGTTGTGTCATACTCGCAGTGACTGTAGAAGCCTAGTGGGTGCACTGTTGCACCGCACATGCTAGGGATGTTAATCGAAGTTCCTTCTTAATTGAGTCCAACCACCTTAGTCTGAGTCTAGATCTTGTTCTTGTTCCTTCATTTTTAGAGTTCATCATCTACTTAGCTATCCTTCCCATTGCCATTCTCTTAACATGCCCAAATCATCTCATTTTATTTCTCTCCATTCTATCTGAAAGCTATAATAGTTTTTAAAAATATTATCTTACTGGCCCGAATTTTACTCTCCTGTCTTTTCATCACCGTCCAGGTCTCTGCTGCTATGTCAGTATGGGGCAATAATAAATCTTTCACCTAGGTATCCATTACCTCTTTACTCTTCCTTGGCACTTCCTTCTTCTAGATTAAGTTCCTCACACTCTGGAAAATACATTAACCATCTAATTGCTTGAACATGAATTTTAATTGATTCAATAGGAGTATCATTAATTCTGTTCATCTTGTGACAGGCTCTGACATTGCCAGACTCATACCACAGAGGCAAAATTTCTGCATATCGTCTGCTTTGTCACATGACTCTAATGCCTCAGGATATTGCGCCATCCAGGGACCACATTGTGCATTTTTATAAAGTGCTTCATGATGGCTTAGTAGGTACAGACCAGGTATGTATCGTCATCATCATTTTTGAAATACAATACCTAAATCAGCTGTGTGAATCATTGATACTTCAAGTTTTATAACAGGGCTAAGGAATGTTTTTAATGAAAATGTGTTTATAAATGAATAGTATTGATAAGTAATCACATATCCTTGCAAGAACATTTTTTACAGATATTTCATTGATGTTATAAATTATTAGCTTAGTTTCTAAATTTTGCTAAATTTAGATACCTTCAATATCACAGTGCTTTATGATGTGCATGTTGTCTTCACCGCATATTTCAGTATTATAAATCTAGTGTGTGCTAGATGTTTTGTGACAAAGCAAGTACATATTTCAATCATTATTTTTATTTCAATAAATTTTTTTGTATCTGCTGTAAAAGAAGCTTCTGTATAAAACTTTTGAGAGAGTTCAATCATCAGGCACTGTACTAATTACAGTGAAACTTTGAATTTACATTCTCCTATTTTATGTTTTTCCCGACCTTGCATCATCAAGTGTAAGTCCGTACAGTCTGTATAATTAATGTGAGTTTCCTTGAATTTATATTTTATTTTATAATTTCCTCCAAAATTCACTAGGATTTTGAAGTCCTGTAGTAAGGAACAATCTCAATGGAATACAGTAAAATACCAGTATAAATTTTTTTTTTTAATGTCCTCAGAAATTTTGTGAAATGTTTTGTACTGATGTAAGTCAATTACATTAGATAATAGGAAAGTTAGGATATATGTACAAGAAGTAATGATATCCAGTAATTGCAAGATATTTTCTGTAAATTTTCAGCATATCAAATTTTAGATTGTTCTGGAACACTACAATATGTTCTGGACTTTATTTTTTGAAGAAGTATGCGATTTTCTTCTGAACACTCCCAGACACAATTTTTTTTTTAAATAGTCACCAACCAACCACTGCACATGAATTAAAGACAGATTCAGACACACCACTTTGTGACATGTTTGTTGCCTGCACAATAGTCAAACTATTGAACACTTTGAGGCACATCTTCCTTTTCCATCTCATCATCACATGAATTTCTATGACTCACAATGTCTGCCACAATTTTATCACCAATGATTTCCTTTTTGCACTAAAACACATCACAGTTCATGTTGATATAGTTGGCAAAATTCACACTTGTTTGCGCATCCAATTTTTCACACAAATGCTTCAAGTTTTGCTTTGTTTCTGCATCCTCCAACACTTCATTTTCTGTGATATCATTTTCTGCATAATCCACTCCAACTTTTCTAAAGCAGTTTGCAATTGTTCTTCTTTCAGTGATCTCCATGCAGTACTGAATATCTGCATTGCTTCCAATATTTTTATATTAATGTCTCTCTCCGAAGCAATATTACACAGCATACAGTGGACCACACAAGCTTGGTAATGCCTCTTCACTGAGTGACTTATCCCCTGATCCATCGGTTGCAAAATAGAGGTGGTATTTGGAAGCAGGAATAAAACTTTAAGATGCTCCAAATGGCAAGGCACGCAATTATGAGAAGAACAATAGTCTATGATGAGAAGAATTCTCCTCTTTTTGGCCTTCATCTGTTGTTCCAGGCACAACAGCCACTCTTCAGATGTTATCTATGTCATCCATGCCTTGGTGTTATGCCCATATTCGTATGGCAGATGTTGCACTCCCTTCAAGCAACTTGGCTTCCCAAATTTCCCAATTACGAGAGGCTTCAGTATGTCCGTCCCTGTGGAGTTTGTGAACAGAAGAGCAGTTATCCATTCTTTTGAACTTCTGCCCCCCAAGCACTTATTTCTCTTGAATTCAATGGTTTTGTTTGGCTTTAATTTGTGGACGTAGTCTCATCATTATATATGCCTGCCGGCAAATATTCTTCCAAAGCAGCGGACAGTCTGCAGGTGCCTTGAAGATGCAAATTTCTTTGGGGTATCTTTAGCTTCACCATTTATAATCTTGTGGGAAATGCCGTATATTTTGTAGAATCTATGAAGCCAAACTGTAATCCCCATGAATTCCGGAAACCCGAGTGAATGTGTGAAGGATCACACATGCTCACATATCAGTGGATCATTGCTAGAGATGTTTCTGGCCAGCATTTTAACAAACCACATATTAATACCAATATAAATGGTCCGTTATTGGACATTATAAATTTTCCAGGTAACTCATTCTTGGTTGCCAGCGTTTCGCCCTCGTGTGCTAGGGTGGGCTCATCAGTTGGTACCTAGCACACCTACCAATACGCTGGCTAGTGCATACCGTGGAGGCCACTGCGTAGGCTAACTGGAGCCACCGGCAGTGCCAATGCACTAAGAGACTTTGTCTCATTATCAAAAATTGATGCCTGCCTGGCCATCAGATGATCTAGATGTTGATTCCCATAGGGAATCAACATCTATATCAAACCACATATTAACGGCTTTGTTCTCCTCCTTGTAGTCCACTGTCCTCATCTTCTTACGTTGTGGGCCAAGGGCATCGGCACCGATATTTTGCTTTATATTACTTTTCTGGTTTAGAAAAGTAGATAGTGTTGAATGACTGATGTCATTCTTCTTCACTGTATCTCCCTTTTTTTTTCAATCCTTTCTCCTCTTTAAAGTATTTTTTTCATTTTTCTTTCAAAGAAAATTGCTGTCGCTTCTTTTGATCCATACTGGCGATGTAGAAAATTTACAGGTATACTATACACACTTTCCTTTATGAATGAAAGCACCATTAAATGTAAATAAACGAAATAGAGTAGTAAGGTAGAAATGTGAAACCATAACATTCATTGGTTGATTGTTATTAAACTTCAGATAGTTTAGTCCCTGCATGCAGATATCACAGAGTTACTCCTCGATAAGATTCAACCGCTGGTAAAAGTATCCCAACCCAGATCCTTCGATGATCTACGCAGAATCATCGCCCGGCTGGAGGAGGAACACAAGAGCAAAGGTAGGAAGTGCCGCCAGTGTGGAAGAGCGGGACACGTGAAGAACAAGTGCCCAACCTTGACGTCAGAGAAACTACGTCCGGCCCATTCTGGATTAAGGGGGGATGGGGCCAAGAACAGGAAAGTGCATCAAGACCTGACAGAAGAGCAACCCGGGTCAAGTAGGAGGGGGATTGGTTGGATGGTGAGTAGAATAGGCCAACCCCGCCCAGCGATCATCTTAAGGAATTTTTCAGCCATACTCAACAGCCAAGTAAGCTGTTCATTTGTTAACAGGACTGTTGCTAGATTACTACCGCTTATGAAGTCTCACCACCTCAGAAGGGTAGTGGGAGCAGTGGATGGGCTAACCTATTCCATCCAAGGACAGACTAACCTAACCGCTAAATAGATGAGCATGCCTGTTGTAATTGACGTTGCAGTGATTCAGAACCTGATACATGACATCATATTAGGTCATGACTTTCTGGTGGAATACAAGGTGATCCTAGACTAAGCAGCTCATGAAGTCTTTTTGAGAAAAGACGGATGTCTGAGGGTCGCATGGCACGATGGAGATCTCCGGACTTGCAAGGATACAGAAGTCGATGTAGACCTGGGAGATACCCAGTTAACACATCTTCGACCGAGTGAAGAAGAGGAGCTGAGACACATTAAAGGACTTTCCAGAAGTCATCACCAATAAAATAGGATGGACTACTACGGTAACGCACACCATTGAATGCAGCGCTTCCTCACCCATCAAGCAACATCCATATCCAGTCAGCCCGGATAAGCGCAACTTTGTCATCCAGAAGATTCAAAAGATGGAAGGGCAATGTCTCATCGAACCCTCTACATCCTGTTGCGCTTCACCTATCGCCCTACCAAAGAAGAAGAATGGGGAGTATCGACTGTGTGTGGCCTTCGGCGGTTGAATGAGAAAACCGTTAGTGATGCCTACTCCATGCCTGACCTGAAAGACAACAATGTTAAAATTTGAATAATGGTTCCACCTATTCACTACAAAGTATATGTAGATGTTAGTTTACACCATATTATTTATGGTACTGGTTTCGACACGTAAAAGTGTCATCTTCATCTTAAAATTGCAAATGAGCGAGTAACATATTATGTTATAGTTGACAAAGTGCATACAATATGATATAAAATATATATAACAACTTCTCACTTAAAAATGAGGGATCACAAGTGACTATTACGCTTGGCAATGCATTGTGAAACATCACCATATATTTTACTTATCGCTCATTTTGTAATGTAGCTTTCTAGAAGCCTGGCCAGGCATGTATGTAAGGAGATGGTCTTGTTGGTAACGAGTTATTGTTTAGTGGAATTATGATGTAGCAAGAATAAATATACTTGTGACCTCGTGTTGAAATGCAGTAAGTGCAGTCTCCATGTTGAAGTTATCGGCAGTTGTCAAAATTGCGGCTTTGTTGATGTTCTCGGAGCAAAGTGTTTTGTTTGTGATACTGTGATTAAGGTTATATGTGTGTTAATTTGTAAATGATGTGAATAAATAAATGTACCAACTGACAGCATTTCTTGTGCATCTTTGTGGATACATGTATGAAAAATTGATACTGTATCGTCTGAATAATAAAATAATGTACTATATATATGTGAATAATTCAGTGATCCGTGCACCTTAATTTTAGTATTGAATTTTTAAAGTAGAAAATTGGCTTTAATTGCGTCTTATTTGCAAGAAATTAATCCTATATGATTGTACTCCTAAACTGAATGAAGTATCAAATTGTTTTAGGAAACTTGTCACAATCATTACATGCTGATGGGTAGGCAAGCTGCTGATAAGAATTATCATGTCATTTGCGTACGTTCTGTGATATCTATAATTGCTTAGTTTTGCTTATGTGTTGTCATAATGAATATGCTGTCTGATATTAGCTTCATAGGAACATATTGTGTGAAATGCATGGCAATTAAAACAGGATGAATTTTAATTATATTTTGAAAAAATAAAGTTAAATACAGGCAAAAGGGTTAAATTTTAATTCATTAGTCTGAAAGTTTGAAATTTGTTAAAATGAAACATTTTACCACACATAAAATTGGGAAAATGGGAAGGGCCTAAAACTATTTTCACAATTCTGAGCTTTTCATTATGTTGGTGTTTGTTACAGTGACATTTTACAGTATAATACATGCTTGCCTGTTAGTGAGCAGATTAACTTGAAATGTTTGGAACGTTATGCTCATTCCTATTGGTGGTTGTGAAAAACGATGGTGTTAATTGTTACATCGGTGGGCTGTTGGAAGTGAACATTTGTTTGATAAGTCAAAGCAGTGAGGAATCAAGGTTAAACAAAGCAGTTGGCATTTTATGAGTTTCCTTAGTGAATTATGTTGTTTTAGTAAAGTGAAGAAACAAGTGGAAATTGAAAACATTGTGTGCATTGCAGCCCTTCCTTCCTAAAACATCTCAAATCCATGGAGTGTCACCTTTGGAGAAGTTGGTTTAAGCAAGACTGGGCTGCCACTGTTAACACTGGTGGATCACATAGAAAGGAAAAGGCATTACATATTGCACCACGGCTTGGAATCATTGGCTTCAGAGCATCAAGTGCCTGGGTTGAACAATTCAAGAAAAGACATAATCGTGTTTACAAGACTGTTTCTGAAGAAAGTACGGCTGTTAATCCTGCTGTAATCGGCAAGTGGAAAGATCAGCTTCAGCGTGTTCAACGTTCACAAAAGTGAACTTTTTAATTATCTTCAATCCAGCTAGACCCTAACCTTCTAAGGTGATACCATGGTGATATAAAAAATCCTAGCAGAGGGTTACATTTCTTCTGGCTTGTAATGTTAATGGAACTGGAAAGCTCCGTTCACTTGTTATTGGAAAATTTCACAAGCCTCTGTGCTTAAAAAGCATAAGAAAGCTAGCTACCCATGAAGTATAGAACCAGTTCACAACCCTGGATGACACCTGTAATTTTCGAGGACTATCTCATTCAACTGGATCGGCAATTGGGCTTCAAAAAAGGAAGGTTTGTCTTTTTATTGACCAGTGCTTGGTTCATCAAAAGATTAGGCAACTCATGTGACCAACTAAGGATAGTTTGCCTAAATTGCAACAACCTGGCATCTATAGAGTTCCCTGTACTTGTGGCAAGGTTTATATTGGGCAGACTTCGAGAACGGTATGTACTCACATCAAAGAACATACCAGGTGTATCAGATACAACCAACCTTATAAATCAGCTGTTGCTGATCATGCCTTAACACCTGGTCATGATGTCTTGTTCCAAGAAGTGGATGTTCTTGCCCGTATAAAACAGTATCGCCCAAGAATTATCAGGGAGGCAGTTGAAATACGTGAACACCCAGATAATTTCAACCGCGATACAGGCTACAACCTCAGTGAATCATGGCTACCTATTATCAAACCATTAGAGAATGATGCTTTACTGTTGCCATTCGCTGTCCCTAGCATTGTGCTAAAATGGCATCCCTTCTACATCTGAGGGCACCATTTTAAGTTCCTTGTTGCTTTCTCCTAGCAACCTTTAATGCGTCGTTTCATTTCTCTGTTGTCTCCTGATGAAGAAAGGCAAGGTTCCTTTTGAAAAGCGTAGTGTGTGTTTATAATTAATTGCATGGCATAAGTCCCAAAACATACTTCATGAATAGTTACACGGGCCGTGAAAGTCTAAATGATAATATAAGAATACTTAATTCTCTGAGAAATCTGAAGGTTGTGTTTTTCCCTTCAAACTGCATGAATAAACTACAACCATTGGATCTGGACATCATTCATGCTTTCAAATACCGCTATTGTCAATAGCTGATCAGAAAGGCTGTAGCAGTAGTTAATGGCAGACTGCTTAACAATGCATCTAAAATGAAAGTAACTGTTCTATCAGCTCTCCACTTTATGGCTGAAGTTTGGAGACGTACCAGGTGTATGCATAAGTTTTTGTTTTTGTATTATTTTTTTTCTTGTAAATAAAACACGTAATTTTCAAGGGTAATTAATTTTTAGGTTATCCAAAATATTGGGTGGTGTGAATAAAAATGAGTCTAAGCGAGTGAGCGTGTACTCGCTGAGTGCCTGAGTGTCTTCCTGCCAATGACCTTCTACTCCGCATTTGCGGTGAATAAAAATATAGAGTGGAAGTACAGCGTACACTCGAGTATCTGGAGCAGCCACTCAGTGTCACTGATCAAGGTCGTGCACGTGCCATGTTATATAACACCTTAGACTGTGATAACACTTCGATGACTTCCGGGTAGTTCAATGCTTAACATGGCACTGACAGTGTGGAATTCTAGTCTGCTTTTATCTCCATTTTAAAGGAACATACAATTATGTTTTCTATTGCTATTTGCTTTACGTTGCACGGACACAGATTGGTCTTATGGCGACGATGGGACAGGAAAGGCCTAGGAATGGGAAGGATGCGGCCGTGGCCTTAATTAAAGTACAGCCCCAGCATTTGTCTAGTGTGAAAATGAGAAACCACGGAAAACCATCTTCAGGGCTGCCGACAGTGGGATTCGAACCCACTATCTCCCAGATGCGAGCTCATAGCTGCGTGCTCCTAACCGCATGGACAACTTGCCCGGTAATTATGTTTTCAAAGTCACAGTTACCGGATAAGAAGCACAAGAAAACAAGTACAATAAATGCAGTTCAGTGTGAACTACTCGCTAAATTTAACTTAAACATTTCCGCCCAACAACTGTCTGATTGGCTGAATGGTCAGCATTGAGGCCTTCGGTTCAGAGGGTCCAGGCTGGGTCGGGGATTTTAATCGCCACTGATTAATTCTTCTGGCCCGAAGACTGTGTGTTTGCATTTGTCCCAACACTTTCCTCTTCATATTCGCACAACACACTACGCTACCAACCATCACAGAAACACGCAACAGTGATTAAATCCCTCCATCTAGGGTTGGCGTCAGGAAGAGCATCCGGCCGTAAAACAGGGCAAATCCACATGCGCACCACAACTCGCACCCCAGACCCCACAGAGGTGGGAAAAGCGGTAGAAGGAGATGAAGAATTTCCGTCCAACAACTGTTGGTAAAAAATTACAAAACATGAAAAGAAGACTGATATATAAAGTAGAATTAAAGTGCACGGGAAACAAATGCATATTGTTAAATAATGGGAGAAGCGGCTGATGAATCTGATGCAGAAGGAGAATAACCCTACTATCGGTAGGTACCAAAGGTAGGAAATCATAGCCTGAATATTACGACATTAATAAATCGAGCAAAATGGTACGCCTATAACGTAAATAACAAACATTAATTATAATGAAAATAATATATAGACAATTGAATGAAATTTTTTAGGAGCCGGATCTGCAGGA
The DNA here is from genome assembly GCF_040414725.1 of Anabrus simplex. Taxonomy (NCBI): domain Eukaryota; kingdom Metazoa; phylum Arthropoda; class Insecta; order Orthoptera; family Tettigoniidae; genus Anabrus; species Anabrus simplex. The sequence goes on along the minus strand of NC_090265.1, from coordinate 1,332,364,680 downwards.
ACAGACGAGTTAGCTGTGCGATTAAGGGCGCGCAGCTGTGAGCTTGCATCCGGGAGATAATGGGTTCGATCCCCACTGTCAGTAGCCTTGAAAATGGTTTTCCGTGGTTTCCCATCTTCACACTAGGCAAATGCTGGGGTTGTACCTTATTTAAGGCCACGGCCGCTCCCTTTCTACTCCTACGCCATTCCTATCCCAACACAGCGTCGAAACTAGTCCCAAGTGCAAATACATGTTATAAATAAACCTATAACATTTTTGTATTGAAAAGGTGGAACCTTTCTAGTTTTTCCTATCTTCTATCTGCCATAAGACCTATCTGTGTCGGCGTGACGTAATCAAGTTGTAAGATCTGCAGAAGTTGTCATCCCTTCAACTTCCTACAGGGGCGTCATAACCCTGCAAACATCGTAATGTCTCCAAATTTGGAAGTCATAGACAGAGTCAGGCCGTGATACATCTACACTGGTTGAATTCTTGCTTTAGATTGCAAGTGGCCTGTACGTTAATGCTAGGGACGCCTTTTCTGTAAATGTAGTAATTCCCATGAATATGTGGCTTCTGAAGTTGTACGTGAGTACAGTCTACAGTTCCGACCGCTTAAGTGAAGCTCAAACGTTCTTGCCACTTAGCCCGTGCTTCCTGCATCTAAGCAACATTTGCTGGAATTTTATCTAGTAATCTGCTTTCATTTCTCTTCATGTCAAAACCTGCGAAAATGTTTTTGACACAGTTCTCCGAGATGTTTTCACCAACTCCACTCTGAAACCCAGGTTCACCAACATAACGCAAGAAGATTTACAGTTTTTCTTCATTTGTTAGTGCACCACATTCAGGAATGGAATGAATGAAGCGGTGAGGATAGGAATCGTGTTGGCTGCCAAAGCCCGTCTCACTCCTCTGGGGCAATGATTAATGACTGACAGATGAAATATAATGATATTGGAGAGTGCTGCTGGAATGAAAGACGGCAGAAAAAACTGGAGTACCCGGAGAAAAACCTGTCCCGCCTCCGCTTTGTCCAGCACAAATTCCACATGGCATGGCCGAGATTTGAACCACGGAACCCAAAGGTGAAAAGCCGGCGTGCTGCCGTCTGAGACACGGAGGCTCTTCAACATGCTCCTTACTGGACCTTTATAACACTCTGTAATCAAGTTGCGATGATTCTCTTCTTTCTTTCTTTATCTGCTTACCCTCCAGGGTTGGCTTTTTCCCTTGGACTCAGCGAGGGATCCCACCTCTACCGCCTCATGGGCAGTGTCTTGGAGCTTCAGACTCTGGGTCAGGGGATACAACTGGTGAGGATGACTAGTACCTCGCCCAGGCGGCCTCACCTGCTATGCTGAACAGGGGCCTTGGTGGGGGATGGGAAGATTGGAAGGGATAGACAAAGAAGTGGGAAGGAAACGGCCATGGCCTTAAGTTAGGTACCATCCCTGCATTTGCCTGGAGGAGAAGTGGGAAACCATGGAAAACCACTTCCAGGATGGCTGAGGTAGGAATCGAACCCATCTCTACTCAGTTGACCTTCCGAGGCTGAGTGAACCCCGTTCCAGCCCTCATACCACTTTTCAAATTTCGTGGCAGAGCCAGGAATCGAACCCGGACCTCCGGGGGTGGCAGCTAATCACACTAACCACTACACCACAGAGGCGGACAAGATGATTCTCTGCGAAGTTTATATAATTTTCTTTTCCGATTAACCACCACCATTACCTCTGCCATGCTATTGAACGTGACACTATCATTTGGAGTCACCTACTGAGTTAGCTCAAGGAAACATGAGCAGGCGCTTACCGGAAAGAGTGCCTGCTTTATCTTTATTCACCAGAAATCTGGAGCACCCACTCTGCTACTCGAGTGACTGGAGTGTGTGCTCAAGGTCACAGGTCTGCTGTGAGTGACTGCTTCCGACAGGCGGTTTTTATTCACCTCATTGCGAGCGCCTGCTCTAAATTCGCGAGTGAAGAGTGCGTGCTCATTTTTATTCACACAACCCATTGTCCATCGGCTTCTACATACTTTGCCCATCTTTCAGGTAGGTTATGAATACCATGCCAGAAAAACTGCTTGTCTTTTGTGGCAAACCTTTTGTCGAGCCTTTTCCCAACTTCCTCGAAATTGCTGAAGTGCTGCTCTGCGAGTGTAAGCCCCATTGATGCGAAGAGGTGATAGTCAAATGGTGCCAGGTCGGGGCAGTACGGTGGGTACAGAAGGATGTCTGATCCAAGTGATTTCAAGGCGTCTTTCACTGGTTTTGGTGTGTGAGGCGGTGCATTGTCATCTAACAAAATCACTTTGCCATGTCTTCTGGCCCATTGCGGTCATCTGTCAATCAATGCATTATTTAAATGAATCATTTGTTGGCGATAGCATTGTGCATTAACGGTTTCGCCGGGCTTCAAGAGTTCATAATACATAATACTGCTCTGGTCCCACCAGACACAAAGCATGGTCGTCTTGCCAAAGCAATTTGGCTTTGGTGTTGAAGGACTGGCTTTGCCAGGTGACAGCCATGATTTTCTCTGCTTGGGTTTTCAAAATAAATCTTTTTCATCACCCGTCCCAGTTTGGTACAGAAATTATTTTCTTTCATGGCGTTAAAGCAGCATTTCACAATTGACTTCGCGATTTTCCATTTGCCATTCATTCAAATTGTGTTGGACCCATTTACTGAGTTTACTGGTTTTCCCCGTAAATGTCTGCTGATTGTTTCTTGTGACACATTTAATGCTTGTGCCAAATGCTGTTGAGTTTGAGTTGGGTCATCAACCAGTAACACCTGCAATTGCTCGTCTTCGCACTTTTGTGGTCACCAGAGTGCACACTGTATTTCACATTGAAATCACCACGTTTAAATTATCAAAACCATGTCTTTCATGTTCTAATCGATGGAGTGAGCTCACCATATGTTGCTACCAGCAAAGGATGACTTTTCACAGCCCTTCTTTTGATTAAATAAGAAAAGCAATGCGTGCTGCAAATGTTCCTTTTTAGGCACAAACGTCGACATGATCACTGAACGATACAGCACAGACGCTAGCATTTGGCGGACTCAACTTGTGTGTGTTGGTAGGTTAATGTCAGACAAACAAACTGACGTGTCAAATTCATATGCTGCGTACTGTTTGCTGGTGCCATCTCTTAATGAAACCGGAAAAGAGTTGTGCATACACCTGGTATAACCATGTCAATCATTCAGAACTGTATCAGAAAGTGCTGCTATGTTACTGGAGGTAAAGATTGTGACAGTAAAGATGTGCTTGCATTACTGGAGGGAGAGACAGTTGACTGGCTTGGATTTAACACATTGGTGACTATGAGACCCACCAGCAGATCACGCCAACTCTTTGCTTCTGGGCAGTGGGTTTCATGATGCATTGTATGTAATGGAGCCACACTGTGCATCATTCGCAGATTATGCTTTTGTACTTCCTGGTTAGTCTGTACAGAAGGCAAACTGACTTCTTATGATGTGGGACATGTAAGGGATACTTAGGAGGTAGGATCATTAAGAAATTAGTTGGTATGCATGTTCTTAAAGCTTTTTAAATAAAAAAATCTGTACAGATATAAGAATAGAAGCAGTATAAGAATGCTTTGGCCAGCAGTACAAAATTTTCAAGTACCTAAATAGCCCTATGTAAATAATGAGTACAAGAAAGTTCCACAACACGAACTCGGTTACGTCTGTCAATTTGTTTTGTTTTGTGTTTCTACCATTATGGTTTATTTACACCAATATGTAATCAGTGTTCCCCACAGAAATTTTCATCAGCCGGGCGGAGAATACTACGTAAAAATGAATATGATAAAATAATGTATTACCTTTAAGGCATTAACAATAATATCGGACAGGTAAAACATTAACTGCAAAATTGAACTATGTTAGTGTTAGTATCACGAATAAGACTTAAGAGTATTTTGAACTGCTTGTTCATAAGCATGTAACACTGGGATGGTGGTGGTGAATATTGTTTTAGGAGGAATTACAACTAGGCACTCGTGCTCTATTATCATTAATCAAGAGTGACTCTTCGAAAAATGAAGGTATTAGCGAAATAAAGACAAGGGTGAGGCAGAGCGTGGAAAAAAAAAAAAAACCTCCTAGGTGTTGTGCCCTATTACCGTCGAGGTCCGACATGAACAAGAGTTGACCAAGGGAGGTCAGATAAGATAGATGAAAGTGAGGAGCCGGGCACAAGTAAGTGGAAGTAATGGTTTTTTTTTTCTTTTTCCTAGTCGCTTTACGTCGCACCGACACAGGTTTCATGGCAACGAAGGGAGTAATACTAGGACTCGGCTAAGGGCCCCGTGATCACCAACCTATGCTCCCAAGTTGAGTCCATGGGCCCCATTTAGTCGCATCTTACAGCAGGCAGGGGATAACGTGATAACGTGGGTAATAATCTACCACCCCCACCCACAGAGGGAAATTTCTATGAATGTGTGATGTCATGCGGAATTGAGAGCTCGCATGCGATTCCACGCTAATTCAGACACTGCTCTCGTACAAAACTACATGATAGTCAAGTTAAAAATTTAACCTCTGATGTAAGTGATAAAATTATGCTGACAATAATGAAGATTTATCGTTTAAATTAACAGTTTTACAGTATTTAAGTTTTAATTTGGCACTCCTAATGACTCAAATATATATTAATATTATACAACTACCACGTATCTAGGTTATGTTAGCTGGGCAGTCTGTATAAAACGGCAGGGCGGTGCGCCCATTAAAATGGTCCTAGGGAGAACATTGTAAAATTAATTTCATTACAAATTAGATCTTTGAGTATCTTCACAACACTATTTTTGATGGAAACAAACAATACTGTGTATAGACGGCTAATTTCAGTGAGGTTGCTGGCGGGTCACAGAGTGCGTGCCAACACCAGCATTACTTGTGTCTCAGCCACATACGTCAATATGGGTGCATAATATGTTTTGTACATTATCTCTTTACACTTCCTTTATACTTTGTTATTCCTGACAGGGTTTATTACACTCTGGTAGATGGCACTGCCCTGTTTCACCCTCTTGCTAAACTCTAAGTGCACCCTTGTATTCTGCATTAATTCACTCCCTAGGTATATGAAACTGTCCACAATTTCAAGACTTTGACAACCAGTTTTCACAATGCCTTTCCCTTGTCTTTCTCTGCTTGATATTGCCATGCTCTTGCTCTTCTCTGCACTGATTTTCATACCATACTTCTCAATTTTCTTGTTCATTGCCTGAAGTTAGTCTTGTACTTCTTTGATGCTCATTACCCAGACCACTATATCGTCTGCAGATAGTAATAACTTCATCTCCCTATTCCCATATGCTTCGTTTGTCTCCTTTACAATTTGGCCCATAACCATTAGTAACAAAAGAGGTGATAGCGCACTCCCCTGACTTAGTCCAGTTTCATGTCTAAACCATCCAGTCTTTCCAAACGGATCTGTATGCTGCTGACGCAATTGTTGTACATTGCTTGCACCATTTCTGCAGTTTGTGTATGTAGTCCCTTTTTGACCATTGTTTTCCAAACCTCCCTGGGAACACACTCATATACTTTTGTTAGGTCTATGAATGTCATGACCAGATTATTTCCATATTTCCAATTCTTTTCCATTTAATTGCCTCTGGCTGAAGATTGGGTCCACTGTAGACCTTCCACTTCTAAAGCCATACTATTCCTCTTGGAACTCTCCTACCTTTCTTCTAATTCTCCTTTCTAATATCCTTTCATGTATTCTTGCCACTTGCGATAATGTGATTCCTCTGTATTTATCACACACTTTTGTATCCCTCTTCTTAAAGAGTAGTATTATTATTCCTTTTCCTCAGACTTCTGGCACACGTTTCTGTTTCCATATGCACTTTAACAGTCTCTACATTCATTGTAGTCCAACAGTTCCATCAGCCTTTATCATAAATCACGAATTTCATCCATCCATTGTACCTTATCCATTTTCATTTTACGAACTGCTAATTCTGCCTTAACATTGTTATAGAATCATCTACTGTTGAATCATCATGCTGTATTATTACCGTCTCCTCTGCACAATTTCTCACATTTAGCAATTTATCAAAATAATTCCATCTTCTCTTTATTTCTTCTAGTTGTGTTTTAAACTCTCCATCTTACTCTTTCATCAGCTTTGTATAAACTTTTTCTTTCCTATTACTTTGTATAATTCCACACAGCATTGCTTTATTGCCAGCTTCATCCATTTCCATCTTTTGAGTTAATTCTCTCCAATTTTTCTTCTCATACCGTACCAAATTTTTAAATTTCTTTGTATTATCAAGATACTTTCTCTTACTTTCTTCTTTTTATCTCTCTTTCATTCTTGTCATACTTTCTTCTTTTCACTGCTTCTCTCATCCTCTCATTCTGCTACAGGTACTCTTTGTCCCACTTACAAATGCCCTTTTAAAGTGGCATCTTCTACATTTCCTGCTCCAGTAACTGGAATTTGTTGTTTCAATTTCTCCAGAAATTCTTCATTTACTTTCTTAATTTTCAAAATTGTTTTCTTACTACTATCTCTTATCTCCTCTATTTTTTCCATTTTCCCCACTGTCATTTTTTTTATAGGAAGGGGAGTTAGGGATTGAAATAACTTACCAAGGGAAATGTTTAATAATTTTCCAATTTCTTTGCGATAATTTAAGAAAAGGCTAGAACAACAGATAGGGAATCTGCCACCTGGGTGACTGACCTAAATGCAGATCAGTAGTGATTGATTGATGTCACTGTACAATGACACAAATTACAAAATAATATCTTACTGTCAGTTGATAAACCATCTTCTTTAAATTCTGATACATAACTTTTCAATTTTAAACTGGTTGACTGAGCTACTTTAGGTATATTGTAACAACGTTAATGTCTTCAATGAATATCAATATACAACTGCACACACCGAACGTACAAGAACACTATGATCTGTCTCACTGCTAATTCAAACTGAGAATGACTGGTAGTGAACTAGATGGAGTTATGAAGCAATCAAAGGGAATGCCTGAATTACAAACTAATCTGGAAGCCACTAATATATCGTCGATTTCCCTAGTTACGAAATTATGGCACAGGCACAGTCGATGTTATGTAATGCAGCTTATCAGTGATGTAAGTGTGGTTCAGATAGTCACGGTACTGACCGGCTGTTTTCCACCACTTCCGGACTCAACCTCTCTCTTTCTTCGCGCTGCTTATCAGCTTATTTTATCAGCCCAGATGTGGACAGGCGTGATAATGACCTGCACACCTGTTAAAATATTAATTTTTCGAATACCATATAGATTTTTAATTTACTTTTTCCATTATTGAGAGGACTGCTAATTTAATATAATTTAATACTTTTTAGCCGAAATATGGACTATATTTATTTTAATGACAAAGAATATGGAACATATGTGCTAAACTCCAAAATATGGAAAAATGTGGAAAATGAATACTCCATTTTTCAACTCCACACGTCATGATTCGTAAAGATAATGCAAAATATAATTAATTTTAGCTTCCTAAAGAGATATGTATTTACATATAAATCTGTTCCCTGCTAATCACTAAAGTTGCATTTCTTTAAGGAATAACTCTCATTTACCAGAGCACTATTCACTCACAACCTTAGCCAACCATTACCATTCTTTGCTGAAGAAGAAAATTATATTGCTCTCGAAGCATGTACTGTTCGATACCAAGTATGAATATACTATTATTTCCTTAACATGTTTAGTACATTCATACATTACCGGGCGAGTTGGCCGTGCGCGTAGAGGCGCGCGGCTGTGAGCTTGCATCCGGGAGATAGTAGGTTTGAATCCCACTATCGGCAGCCCTGAAGATGGTTTTCCGTGGTTTCCCATTTTCACACCAGGCAAATGCTGGGGCTGTACCTTAATTAAGGCCACGGCCGCTTCCTTCCAACTCCTAGGCCTTTCCTATCCCATCGTCGCCATAAGACCTATCTGTGTCGGTGCGACGTAAAGCCCCTATAAAAAATAAAAAAAAAAAACATTCATACATTGACAAGGTGGACACCATGTGGAATTTCCTGTACCACAGGTATTCAGATAGATTGTAGTTAGTCAATATGGACCAGCATAGACTATAAAATTTGTCAAACTAATACAACCTGATAGACAGTCCTGGACCTGAAGCAAAAAATGGAGTGGCCATCATACTTAGAAAAGAAATCCAAGAATATGAGGAATATACAAAATACATCGGCGATAGGGTGATGATGATGACTCCAGTTTGAAAATGGCATGAAAGATCTATTTCAGTTGTATGCCCCACAGACTGGTTGCATAGATGAACATCTAGAGGACTTCTTAAAGGAAGTGGAGAGACAGATAGAAGATAAGGAAGTGCTATTGACGGGAGATCTAAATGCACAACTTGGAATGGAAAGACAAGGAAAGGAAGATGTTGTAGTGCCCTTTGGATAAAGAAATGTAAATCCAGAAGGCAAGTTGTTGGTGGATTTTTCCATGAGGAATCAAATGATTGTTGGAAACACCTGGTTTAGGAAGAAGAACTGTGAAAAGATTACAAGGTATGCTTGGGGAGACAGACGAACAAAGACCATGATTGATTATATAATCATAGAGAAAGAACACCAGAAGAACCTTTTAGATGTAACAGCCATGCCTGAAGAAGCCTTTGGTGGAGATAATAGAGCTGTGATAGGAAAATTGAAACTCGGAAAGATTGAAAAACCCCCATTAAGAAGAGAGAAAAGAATTAAAGAATGGAAGTTGAAGGAGAAAAGCATACAAGAAGAATTTCAAAGAGAAATAATACCCTTGGTACCCAGGACAGAGGTGAGGAATGTTGAAGATGAATGGAAAAGATTTAAGGAAGCACTGGTTGGATGTGCAGAAAAGGTATGTGGTAGAACATCAGGAAATGTGAAAGACAGAGACACACTGGTGGAAGGAAAAGAAAAAGGCATGGAAAGCATGGAAAACATCTAAAACTGAAGAAAGTAGAAGAAAATATGTGGAGGCAAAGAATTTGGCCAAGAAAGTAGTGGAGGAAGAAAAGAGGAAAAGCTGGGCCTTATTCACACAGAAATTGAGAGATGATATGCAGGACAGCAAGAAATTACTGTATGGTATCTTAAGAAAAAAAAGAGAGATCAAGTAAACACCAGATTTGTGAAGGATGAAAGTGGCATAATATTAACAAAGTCAGAAGAAATAAGAAATAGATGGAGAGAGTATTTTCAGAAGCTGTTGAACATAAGAACGGATGTCAGTCATTCAATGAACGACCAGGAAAGGCAATTAGTTGATGAAGAAATGGGTAAAGAAATTACATTGAATGAAATTGAAATGGCAGTAAGAAAGATGAAGAATGGAAAAACTGCTGTAATAGATGAAATTTCAGTGGAGATGATAAAGGCAGCTGGAGCTGTAGGCCTGCAGTGGACATACCAGGTTCTCAGGAATGTCTGGGAGAATGAGGTCCCTGAGGATTGGCAAAAAGGAATAATCATCCCAATTTTCAAGAAAGGAGATAAAGTTTTGAAGAACTACAGGGGAATTACTCTAATATCTCATATTGCTAAGATAATGGAAAGGATATTGGAAAGTAAAATAAGGTTGAGGGTCGAGAATCAGATACAGGAAAATCAGTTTGGTTTCAGAAGTGGAGCCCATTTTCATTATGAGACAACTAATGGAAAAGCAATAGGAGTACGGGAATGATATGGCGATGACATTCATTGACATTGAAAAGGCATATGACAGTGTCCCCAGGACTAAAGTTTGGGACAGTCTGGTGCAAAAAGGAATTGGACAGGGATTAATAAAAATGATCATGGCATTGTATAAGGAATGTTGTAGTTGCGTGCAAGCACAAGTTGGCAGGACAAGTTGGTCCAAAATAACTAGTGGGCTGAGACAGGGAAGTGTTCTATCACCAATCCTGTTTAAAATAGTAATGGATGACATCATGAGAACAGCAAAAAGCAGAATATGGAGGAAGAGAAATGAACATGATGTTATTTGCAGATGATATTGTGATTTGGGGAGAAGACGGCAGGAAGGTTCAAGTACAGTTGAATGTGGTGAATGGGAAGATTGAAGAATGTGGATTGAGAATAAGTGTAGAAAAGAGTAAAACTCTTGTTATGACTAGAGGGGAGAAAGAAGGGAAAGGTCAGATTAGACTTGCAAACAAGCCCCTCGAAGTAGTGGAAACGTTCAAATACCTGGGGAGTGAATTAATGGAGAATGCTCGACTGGATGCTGAGATTAATAAGAGGATTCAAGCTGGAAGTTGTTTCTGTCATAGTGTAAGAAACATGTTATGGGACAAAGATGTGCCAAAGGAAGCAAAGGGTACTATGTACGAGATGTATTACGTACCCATAACAACTTACGGAGCAGAAACTTGGACAATGACAAAGAAGGATGAGAGTCGAATACAGGCAGCCGAAATTAAGTTCTTGAGGATTATGATACAGAAGAGTAGAAGAGACAAAATAAGGAATGAGAAAATCTGGAAAGAAATCGGAGTGAAAAAAAATGGATGACAGAATGGAGAAGAGCCAACTAAAATGGAATGGGCACATAAAGCCAATGAGTGATGAAAGAATGCAAAAAAAAAAAAAAAAAAGGTAATGGAAATGCAAATGCAAGGAAGGAGAGGCCGTGGATGACCACGATTGAGATGGAAGGACACAATCCAATGCAGTATTATAGAAAGAAACCTGGACTGGGACACAGTGTTGGAGGAGGAGTGGTGGAAAGACCAAAGAAAGTGGAGAGGAACCAAATTTGCCCCTACCCGGCTACAGCTAGATAAAGGGAAATGATGATGATGATGATGATGATGATGATGAGATGGTCTATCCCTCAGATTTCGAACTGTAATGATGGCTCAGGATGGATCCATCCTGTATTAACTCATTGGGCCCGAGCAACGGAACCGTTCCGTGCTTCGTCTCGGTGGATCAAACACCGGACCACGGAACTGTTCCGTTGTCTCATTTTACTACGTAATTCTACTTTTCCTCAAGAGATGGCAGAGTGAGTTGCATTTGTGATTTGTGTAGGGACTCTTTATTTGCAATGTTATATGCTCTTTGGTAATATATATCGATAGTGTGCTTGGTAATATTAGTTTGAAGTGGGCTATCTCTACCTTTGAGATTCGCTTGTAAACAAGATGGCTGCCGGTATAGAACTGATATTTACAGATATATAACCCCTTTTAGGAAGTAATGATGATTAGGAATGTAATTTTTTCAGTGAAATTAGTAGTAATATTAGTACTAGTGTGAGCAATGCTCCTGAATAACAAATAGATGTGGAAATCGAAGAGAAAGTGCAAAGAGAAAACTGGGTTACAACTCAGCAGGCGGACTGAGTAGGCCTACGGTCCCGTGATGCTAATAAAATAAAGTGTTTTACTGTATTCCTTGTTCCGCAGTTTGTGGTATGGAAGCCTTTTGTGTTCATGTATATTTAACTCTTTAATGGTCTTGTAACTAAGAAATTTCTCATGATATGAAGCGACACTATATTTCCTCCAAAATAATCCCAGCGCCAATGCAGTTTCAATCCAACAAATATGCAGGGCTCAATGGGTTAATGTTTACTGTCAGGCAGTATATCAAGGAACATTTAAAAACATAGTTCTGAGTAGGTGTTTGGATATTTTTGATTGGATGATGTAACTACTAGTGTGGTAATCTTTTGTTTTCATTTGGTAAATAAATTCATTATCTTCAGTAACTGTGTGATGTTATGTTTTTGGAGGCGGTCATCAACACCTTGGTGCATCACTGTGGACCTCGTTTCTTCTCTCTTCTGCTGCCCGGTCACTCATTACTGCTGTTAGACTTCATCCATGCGGCAAACACTGTTGTCTCTTCTCCTCACTTGGAAGATGTGAGTAAACTCTCTGCACCATTGTCATACATAGTGTATTCTATTGAATTAAAGAATTTCTAATTTAGTATAAAATTGAAATAATTGTAAATCTCTGTGAAAAGCAATCTTTGAGTTATTCTAAAGTGTAAATTTACATAATTTGAACCTTTTGCAGCAAATGGCAGATATATTGGTGGATCTCCAAAATATCCACCAACATTTAGTAAAAAATGAGAGTAAATCTTCAGTTTGCCCTGCAAAATAATAGATCTCATTTCCAATTTTAGACTCCACGAACAGAAGCCACTTCAATTCTTGGCTGTGTATTATGTCTTCCACACCAGTTCGTTGATTTGCCTGCTTTGCAGCCTACAGCAGGCGAGTATGGTGCAATCACCTGTGCTGATGTCAAGGTAAGGTGGTGACTTTTTTTTTTTTTTTTTACATTGTAGGTGAAGAAACTTATTTTAACAGTAGAATAATGCAAAAAATATAATAGATGACTTAAGAAGGTACTTCATTTTAAAATTTGTATAGCTTAAAGTAAGTTATTTTTTCTGATTGACCTTCTGAGCATGAGTGAAAATGGTCTGCAGCTCATCAGTAAGAAAACCAGCTGCCTTGAATGTGATCCACAAGGGGATGGCACCATGAATACTAACGGTCTCAAGATCTCATTAAAACCACCCATTTTAAATACCTCAGTTCCTACATTAGCTCAGATGGCAAAACGCCCTTGGATGATTGAGTACAAGTAAACTCAGCTTGGTTGAAATGGTAACAAGTTACCAGAGTTCTCAGTGACAAGAAAGTACCCGATTATCTCAAGGGGAAAGTGTATAAATCCATTATTATTATTTATTTAGAGAGGAAATCAAAACCTTGAGATTTGCCGATGATATTGTTATTTTATCTGAGACTGCAGAAGATCTCGAAGTTGCTGAATGATATGGATGAGTCTTGGGTAAGGAGTACAAGATGAAAATAAATAAGTCCAAAACAAAAGTAATGGTGTGCATTCGAACGAAGGCAGGTGATGTAGGAAATATTAGATTAGGAAATGAAGTCTTAAAGGAAGAAGATGAACATTGTTACTTGGGTAGTAAAATAACTAACAATGGCAGAAGTAAGGAGGACATAAAATGCAGACTAGCACAAGCAAGGAAGAGCTTTCTTAAGAAAAGAAATTTGCTCACTTCAAATATTGATATCGGAATTAGAAAGATGTTTTTGAAGACTTTCGTGTGGAGCGTGGCATTGTATGGAAGTGAAACATGGACGATAACTAGCTCAGAAAGAAAGAGAATAGAAGCTTTTGAAATGTGATGTTACAGAAGAATGCTGAAGGTGAGATGGATAGATCGAATCACGAATGAAGAGATACTGAATCGAATTGGTGAGATGAGATCAATTTGGCTAAATTTGACGAGAAGAAGAGATAGAATGATAGGACACATCTTAAGACACCCAGGACTTGTTCAGTTGGTTTTTGAAGGAAGTGTAGGTGGTAAGAATGGTAGGGGTAGACCAAGGTATGAATATGACAAGCAGATTAGAGCAGATGTAGGATGCAATAGTTACGTAAGAATGAAAAGGTTAGCACAGGATAGGGTGGCATGGAAGCTGCATCAAACCAGTCTATGGACTGATGACTCAATCAACAATGACACAAGACAATAAAAATGACATTAAATTATATTGTCACATATATACAATTTACAGCAATCCATGTAATTCCTTCGCACAAAAGAGCACTATCAGCATCGATAAACCTTCGACTTTCGCTCCTTCAAACAAGATAAATACGTCTATAGACAACCGAATGCTTTTTCCTTGCTCCCACAACTACTTAAGGAAGACTGTTATCTCTTCATAACACATTCGACTTTCACTCCTTCAGCCAGTTAAATAGACTATAGGCAGCTGAACAGCCACTTAAGATGGCTGTTGTCTTATCACAACATACGAAATTGGCATCTGTAACAGTCTATCAGCTTTGCTTTTTCTTATCCTCTAACAGGAGTATTCAAGGAGGCACATTTCTGTTTCATTTATAAAGATTGAACTATTTATTGCTCTACTCCCAACAAAAAATTTTGAGTGCATTGACTCAATGCTCCGGAAAGTACAATCGTGTGAACTTTTGACATGCAGCTTGATACTGCGATTTTAGCCAAGGACATTCTAATAATTTTTATGTTTGGACAGACACCTACATTGATATCCTCTTTTTATGACTTGTAAGAGCAATCAGGCTCCTGATTTTTCACCATACAAGTTTGAGTTTGAGGCTGATGATGCCCTTAATATGGGCAAAACATGTCCCTTAACATTTTATAACAATAATTTCTAAAAATATCTCTTTGTATTGAATAGGTGAATATAAAAAAAATAATAACACTTGTAACATACTTTGTATTTACATACCACTTAATCGAACAGCTCGTCTCCTTTCTCCCAGTTCTTCCCAGCCCAAACTTTGCAGTATTTTTGTAACACTACTCTTTTGTCGGAAATCACCCAGAACAAATCGAGCTGCTTTTCTTTGGATTTTTTCCAGTTCTTGAATCAAGTAATCCTGGTGAGGGAACCATACTCTAGTTGGGGTCTTACCAGAGACTTATATGCCCTCTCCTTTACATCCTTACTACAACCCCTAAATACCCTCATAACCACGTGCAGAGATCTGTACCCTTTATTAACAATCATATTTATGTAATTACCCCAATGAAGGTCTTTTCTTATATTTACACCTAGGTACTTACAATGATCCCCAAAAGGAACTTTCATCCCATCAACGCAGTAATTAAAACTGAGAGGACTTTTCCTATTTGTGAAACTCTCTATCATCATACCATTGCCCACCGTCCATCTCACAACACTATCGAGGTCACTCTGCAGCCACTCACAATCTTGTAACTTATTTATTACTCTGTACAGAATAACATCATCTGCAAACAGCCTTATCTCTGATTCCACTTCTTTACACATATCATTGATGTATATAAGAAAACATAAAGGTCCAATAATACTGCCTTGAGGAATTCCCCTCTTAATTATTACAGGGTTAGATAAAGCTTTGCCTACTCTAATTCTCTGAGTTCTATTTTCTAGAAATATAGCCACCCATTTTCTAGTCCAATAGCACTCATTTTTGCCAGTAGTCTTCCATGATCTACCCTATCAAATGCCTTAGATAGGTCAATCGCAATACAGTCCATTTGGCCTCCCGAATCCAGGATATCTGCTATATCTTGTTGAAATACTACAAGCTGAGCTTCAGTGGAATAACATTTCCTAAACCCAAACTGCCTTCTGTCAAACCAGTTATTAATTTTGCAAACATGTGTAATATAATCAGAAAGAATGCTTTCCCAAAGCTTACATGCAGTGCATGTCAAACTAACTGGCCGGGCTTTGTGCAAGTCCTTTATTCATTGGGTTACTGTACTGAATGCATTTTAGATGTCCTGTACTTGCATGGGAAGTGTCCAACGCCCTTGAAACATCATGGCTTATCAAACTTCCCTATGACGCGGGGAAGAAGTCTCTCGCTTCCTTGTGCATTGCAACACAGTGCGATTTCCTGGCTGGCACTTTCCTCCTATAAAACCATAAGTCTGTTTGGGTTTGGCATTAAAAAACAAAGGCAGTTTCATCGGCATTGGCAATATTATTCAGTGTGTATGAATAGATTATATGAGTCATGCTTTTTTGCCAACTGCCGGCATCACCGGTGTTTGCGGATTCTGCTTCTCTGCACACTGTCTGCTACATGATATTGTGATGTTCCGTAAAACACTGAATACAAAAGAATTATGATTTTACTTGAACTTACCAAATATGAAGCACACTGTAAACACACTGAAGTGAGTGAAAGTACTGAAATCTACCCCAGCACGTTCCAGAAGACGCATTCTGTCATGGCGCGGATAAATTTCAAATTTAAATTACTATTTTAAAAAAGAATGTTTTTAATATAAAGGCAGTTTCGAATTAAAAGTCTGAGTTTCGGTAATGGGACCGACATTGTTCTTCGAATTACGAATTATACGTATTTCGAATTAAACAATTTAAATAACATGCAAAACCATACCTCATATTTCCAGGAATGAGAGCTTCCTCGAATTGGGCAGGATTTTCAATTTACAGATTTCGAATTATCGAGGTTCTACTGTATGTATGTATATCGAAAATAATAGTTATCCATTTCTAAGAACATCCAGTAAAGCATTGTACTGTATATCCCATTAATGGTCTCTACAAGTATGGACTCCGTGTCCTAAGCAACGTAAATGACAACGTTTAGTGTATCTTCCTTCTCAGTTATATCTTTGGATGGAATGGCAGATAAATAAGATGGCTAACACTTAGGACACAAATAGTAAGGAAATTTACAGAGTGCTTATCTTTGTAATGTTATCTATGGATGTCATTTTAGAAGAACAAGATGGCTGACACTGATGGCATATATGTTACTAAATATTTGTGTTGAAACCAATATAGAAAGATCACAGACACACAAGATAACACTAACACTATCACAAAACACATTATAGTGTCACCAAACCTGCCAAGAAACCATTTGATTTAATTTTGTGTGGCTATTACTAGCTGAGTGCAGCCCTTTTAAGGCAGACCCTCCGATGAGGCTGGGCTGCATCTGCCATGTGTAGGTAACTGCGTGTTATTGTGGTGGAGGATAGTGTTATGTGTGGTGTGAGAGTTGCAGGGATGTTGGGAACAATACAAACACCCAGTCCCTGGGCCATTGGAATGAACCAATTAAGGTTAAAATCCCCGACACGGCCGGGGATCGAACTCGGGACCCTCTGAACCGAAGGCCAGTACGCTGAACATTCAGCCAACGAGTCGGGCCCAAGAAACCATAATTAAAGCCTAATTCATCACTGATGATGTACATATTACACATGAAAACTTCACATAATCCTAGCGCATGGAGTCCACAGTATTAAATATTTTACATATTTACGATCAAATTTTGGGTTTCTACCAGGTATCATGACATCCTTCGAACAAGGTGGTTGCTCAGTGTCAAATCAAATAGACTCATTGAACTTAGTTCAAAGTAAACTTAAGTTGCATGGATGATGTTGTTGAGCTTGTGTTTCATAAAATGGAAACAGTTTTGAAGAAGAGCGGATTTGATGCACTGTGCAATATTGCTGAAGTTCTGTCAGGAAAGGAGAACTCCCTTGATGGTGTGGAAGAAGAGGTGGAACCAGCCGATATTTACACCAATGTCTTCAATTAATGTTGAGAGTAGCTTCTCAGTGTATAAGGCTCTTTTAGTTAACAATGGCCAGTCCTTCATATTTAAACATTTATTGAAGGTGTTCATTCACACTTGACTGTAATACTGCACTGAGTGAAAAATAATTGGTTTTGTTGTGCACCAAGATCAAAATACAGCTAATTTTGAAGTCTTTTTCTTTGTAGATAATTTTTAATTGATTTTAAGTTCATTAAGTCACCCTTGTAACATAATTTTAAAATCATTTTCGGATCATTAAAATCTAGGCCCTAGTTATAATCAACTAAAACTTTTTACCCTTTGTTATTTAACTGGGGTAATTAGTGGACGATGGCCATGATATGGGAGCCGTGATCGCTCTTTCAGCTTAGACAGAAAAATATTCATCATGATTATCAACATATTATCAGCTGCTTCTGGGTTATTATTTTTATTAAAAAAGCAACTTATTGTGGTGAGGTTAGGGGTCCTGGCTCTCTCTTACACTTAACCACTTCATGAATATAACACCATCATAGGCATTCACTTGCCAGTGAGTATAGTGATGTTTTCCAAATGCATGGAGGTCACTCGCTGATTATGGATTTTTTGATAGCTGAAAAAACTAATTATGTCAACTTGCACAAGTTCTAGTGCTAATACATCAAACCTGCCAAAGCCTCTACTTGTTGTGGAACATGATGGTCATTTCTTTTGTGTTTTTCTTCATCTTTTCTGCGATCTTTTTCTTCGGAAAGGGTCATCAGCTCTCATTTTAAGATTAAGTTAGTTAATTCTGTCTTATTACTTATGAGGCTTACAAGACATCATGTCTACTAACATTCATTCCATGAAGGTGATAATCCATTGTTAGAGCCAACATGATTATACACTTGAGAAATAATCTTCAGATAATAATATGGCCTGTTAACCTGTGATTCTGTTGTTAATGTAGATAACAATAAGAATACATTGATATAGGCAGAAATGCATTTTCTTGTTTTAAAAATACATGAAGATGATTGTATGTGTTACTGCACCAGAATGAATTTTACTAGTAATTGTTTTTTGTATTTTGTTTTGATTCATAAGTTTGGAGTCAAGGACATTATGAAATTTATGCTTAAGGATCTTTGGAATATTGTGAATGGATTAAATTTCAAGACTGTATTATATTTGGAGATACATTTTGGATTTAAAGCATATTGCATTTAAATTTTTGTTACAGTAGTGTTAATAATAATCTTCCTCCTTTCCCCTTATCCAGCTCCTGCCAAGTCAGGTCATTTATGACACTCCCCCAACGTCCTCTCTCCTTCCACCATTCCTCTTCCATCATTTTTTCCCAGTGCAGGATTCTTGTTCTTGCACTCCTCTTTATTGAATCGATCCACCTTGTTCTAGGTCTCCTTCTTGCTCTCTTTCCCTCTTCATCTCCATCTCTTTTGATATTCTTTCCTCCTCCATCCTGTGTACATGTCCAAACTATCTTAGTTTACTCCTGTCAATTATTTAGGTTTTCCATTCAGACTTCCTTTCTCACATATTTGTTTCTCAATCTGTCTTTGCTATCATACTTAGGTATTTGATATCACTGGCTTGAATTCTCCTCTCCTCCCTACTTGTCATTGTCCAGGTCTCAGGCGCATATGTTTATACAGGTGCATAATACATTTTGTACATTATAAATCTACACTTCCTTTGTACTTCTGTACTCTAGACAGAGTTTATTACACTCTGGTAGAATGCATTGCCCTGTTGTACCCTCCTGACGATCTCCATGTGCAACCTTGTATTCTGCATTAATTCACTTCCTAGGTATTTGAAACTGTAAACAATTTCAAGACTTTGACCACCAATTTTACAATGCCTTTACCTTGTCCTTCTCCTCTTAACATCACCATGGTCTGCTTTTCTCTGCGCTGACTTTCATACCATGCCAGTATTTTTCAGTTTTCTCTTTCAGTGCATCAAGTTGTTCTTGTACTTCTTTGCTGTTCATTCCCCAGACCACAGTATTGTCTGCAAATAGTAATTACTTCATACCCTGTATTTGGAGATAAATAATAGTAGTAATAGTAGTATTAATAATAATCTTCCTCCTTTCCCCTTATCCAGCTCCTGCCAGGTCAGGTCATTTACGACATTCCCCCAACATCCTCTCTCCTTCCACCCAACTTGGCTAGGTGACTGCACACTCCCCTGTCTTAGTCCAGTATCATATTTATACCATTCTATCTTTCAAAACAGAGCCTGTATGCTGCTGACAGAGTTTTTGTACAATGCTTGCACCTTCTCTACAGTTTGTGTACCAATTATCTTTTCTGACTATGGTTTCCCACACCTTTCCCCTGGGAATACTATTATACACCATTGTTAAATCTATGAAGGTCATGACCAGATCCTTTCTTTATCCCAGTTCTTTGGCCAGGCTGAGTGGCTCAGACGGTTGAGGTGCTGGCCTTCTGACCCCAACTTGGTAGGTTTGATTCTGGCTCCATCCAGTGGTATTTATTTGAAGGTGCTCAAATATATCAGTCTGATGTTGATTTACTGCCATGTAAATTAACTCCTTCGGGACGAAAATTCGGCACCTCGGTGTCTCCAAGAATCATAAAATTAGTTAATGGGACATAAAGCAAAAACATTATTCCCAATTATTTTCCATTAATTGTCTCATGCTGAAGATAGGGTCTACTGTAGATCTTCCACTGCTAAAGCCATACTGTTCTTGCAATTCACCTTCTACCTGTCTTCTCATTCTCCTCTCTGATATTGTTTCCAGTATTTTTGCCACTTGTGATGAGAGTGTGATTCCTCTATAGGTATCACACACTTTTTTTCTACCCCGTCTTAAAGACTGGTATTAACATTTCCTTTCCCCAGTCTTCTGGCACATGTTTCTACTTTCATATACACTTTAACAATCTGTAACCGGGTGAGTTGACCATGCGGCTGGGGGCGTGCGGCTGTGCGCTTGCATCCGGGAGATCATGGGTTCGAATCCCACTGTCGGCAGCCCTAAAGATGATTATCTGTGGTTTCCCATTTTCACACAAGGCAAATGCTGGGGCTGTACCTTAATTAAAGCCACGCCCACTTCCTACCGACTCCTAGGCCTTTCCTATCCCATCGTCGCCATAAGACCTATCTGTGTCGGTGCGACATAAAGCCACTGGCAAAAAAAAAAGAAAAATATAACAATCTGTATACCCATTGCAGTCCAACAGCCTTTTATCATTTCCACACTAATTTCATCTATCCCTGGTGCCTTCCTGAGTTTCATTTTACGGACTACTAATTCCAAATCTAAAATGGTTATATCATCTTCTACTGTTGAGTCATCACACCGTATTACTGCCATCTTCTCCTTATTTCTTCTGGGAGTGTCATCAACATTCCAACTTCCTCTTTCATCAGCTTTGTATAAACTTTTTCTTTCCTATTACTTCGTATAATTTCATACAGGATTCTTTTTTTTCCCTACTTGCTTTACGTCGCACCAACACAGATAGATCTTATGGCGACGATGGGATAGGAAAGCCCTAGGAGTTGGAAGGAAGCCTTAATTAAGGTACAGCCCCAGCTTTTGCCTGGTGCGAAAATGGGAAACCACGGAAAACCATCTTCAGGGCTGCCGACAGTGGGGTTCGAACCCACTATCTCCCACATGCAAGCTCATAGTTGCGCGCCCCTAACCGCACAGCCAACTCGCCCAGTACAGGATTCTTTTATTGTTAGCTCCATGCGTTTCCATCTTTCGTGTAAATTCTTCCTAACTTTCCTTCCTTTTGCTTTCTTTCTTTTTATCTGTATTTCATTCTTGCCATGCTTTCTTCTTTTCTTTTACTGCTTCTCTCACCTCATTTCACTATGATATCTCCTTTTCTTTCATTCTCATTGTTGTTCTACCAGACACACTCTCTGTCCCACTTACAAATGCCTTTTTGAAGTTGAAATATTCATCTTCCACATTTCGTACTTCAGTAACTGGAATTTGATGTTTCAGTCACTCCAAAAATTCTTCTTGTACATTCTTATCTTTTAATTTCCATGCCTTTTTTACTATCTATAATCTTCTTTAATTTTTCCCTTTTCCCCCCACTCTTATTTTTGCTATCATAACTCTGTGTTACTCATCGTATGCTTCTCCTGGCAAAGATGTTATATCCATCAACTCTCTGCAATTCGTTCCTTCAACCAGAAAGGAATCAATTACTGATTATAGTCTTCTGTTACCTCAGCCTTACCTTGTAATTTTCTTACTGTTCTTCTTCCAAAACCATGTATTGCCCCCAATCAATTCCATTCCTCTCACAAAGCTCAATTAGTTTCTCTCCTTCTTCATTCCTTTTCCCATATCCATATGGTCCAGTTACCTCTTATTTTTCATTGTCTTTTGTTTCCCACCTGTGCATTTAAGTCTGCCATTATAATCACTTCCACATCACTTATCTCCTTTTCTAATTTCTCTAAGAATTCCACAATATCCTCCTCTTTGCTCCCTGTCTGTGGTGCATGCACTTGCATTAAGTCCTTCACTTCGTTCCTTGTTCTCAGTCTAATATTCATTATCCTGTCACTGATGTACCCTACCATATCCACATACTCCTCAAACTGTTTTGAAATTATCAAGCCCACTCCATTTCTCGCCTCTCAGCCACCACTCTGGTATACAGTAGTGCATATTCTCATTCTCTCATTCTCTTCTTTCCTTTCCCTTTCCATTTAACTTCACTCGAGCATTTCTATGCTGTCTTTGTCCTTAATATCCACTTCTTCTGCCTTTCCTGTCAGGGTCAAGAGCTTGATTATGCCCAACTTCTTGATATTATTATTATTATTATTATTCATTTGTTAATGTATTGACCTTGTTTGATCATCATTTGACTTATAACATTCTGATTGTATTTGTACTTTTCTGATTGTATTTGTTCTTCAACAGGATTATGTGTTGAGTGTGCTTTTACGATGTGCAAAGCATGAACCAGCTGCCCTTGCTCGGTGCATTGCATTATCTAGTATTGGCATGTACTTATATCAAGAGTTGATGTGTCAAAGCACCCACCCAAGGATCAAAGAGGCCCTCAACATTCTTCTACTGGCTCTGCGGGTATGTGTAATTCCATTTGAGTTGATGTTTCTGGTATTAAAAATATTATATGTTAAGTACATGAACAGGCATGGGAAAAATCAGGTGTGTGACGGATTAGGAAAGTTGATTGCGAATTTGAATATGCTGCTGAGAATTAGAGAGAAAAGTAATCAGAAAGGAGGAAAGCCAGTGTTGCTAGATTGATGGGTGATCAAATTTAGAGATAACCCCACAGGTAACACTTTTTTTAGGAAAAGGGTAAAAACATCCGAGGATGTCGGTAAATATTTATCAATTAGCTACTCTCGGAAATGCATCATAGAGCCCCAGCCCATAGGTAAAACAACAGTAAAGGAACATAGTTTAAATTCTCTTGATGATCATTAGGAAAATAAAGAAAATTCCAGTATGGCAGAGGGTCAATGGGATCTTGATCATAGTTAGTTATTGGAAAGGTAGGCAGGGGGTCTGAGATTTCTCCTGATAAACTGTTGAAAGTGTAGTAAATAAGCAATTCGGATTCGGTAAATTGATGGAATCTTATGACGTTGATGTGGTGATAGGAGTGGAATCATGGTTGTGAGAAGGGGTGGGTAATAGAGAAGTATTTTCAGAAGGGTATACAGTTTATCGCAGAGACCAAGGAGATAAAATGGGATATGATGTGTTTATTCTGGTGAAGGAAACTCATTACTCACACGAATGGTTTACTGATGAAAGGGATGAAATATGAGCGATAAAATTAGTTCATGATAATATGGAGCAGGTGGGAATTATGGGAACATATTGCACCATCCTGAGGGGGTTTCTTTCTTGCACCATATTGGGCGACCCATCAATTGCTCCGGCTATTTTCCCCTCATCCAACCATCACTTCTACGGATCATTAAATAGACCAATGCATTTAATAAAAAACGATGCTAAGTGTCGGTAGCTATGCTCGCTTCTAACATTCATTGAATAAATAGTAACCGCATCATAAAATATAAGCGATATCGCAATCTTCATTTCTCTTATCATATTTATCGATAGGATAATCCTTAAATTGCCACGCGACACCTCTCAGGAATAATTAAAATGCATCTGTGAATAGTATTATTTTTACGTGAGGTCAATTGGGAAACCGCATTTCCTTTTTAATAAATTACCATCGATACCATCCATCCACCGGAATCAATGTCAAGTTGTCCAAGTCCAATCATTCGAATAAAATAAAATAAAATAAAATAAAATAAAATAAAATAAAATAAAAGTTTTTAAAAAAATTAATTAATTCAAAATCATCTATACCATAATGATATTAGCCTATCTTCAATAATAACCTCTAAATTGAATAATCTATAGTTTATTTCATGATTCTAGAATCATAAAAGAAAATCTGATAACATTTATTTACATCAATTATCTTCCTCCTCTCTATATGGAAAAATTTAAATTTAATCTATCTACAATCTGATTCAACTGATCCTCTTGCACTTATTATCTGCATCATAAAAATAAAGAATAAATTCTCTTAAATACATAAATCGTAGGTACATATTCTATCTGTTGAAGATGTAGTTTAATATTCTCTGAAATTATCTCATAATAATAATGACAATTAATTGATAAGCAGAAAAAATTAATATGGGTTAAAAAAAATCTAAGTCCCTAAGCCTTAGTAAACTTCATAATAAATATGCTTAATCTGAGTCCATCAGCTCTTGTTTCTTTCTAAAAAATAAAAAAAAAGCTTATTTTCGTCGATATTAAATTTGTATTCTGTCACTAACAAATGTATATCTTCCAGTATTATAACGTCAGCAGTCGCAAGTAAGTTCCAAGTATATAACAGCTCAAAATGGCTATTTCAAATATATATCGATTATTAAATGAAAAATATTGGTCACTTTGACCATGTCATTTGGTTAAAATATTCAGATAACATCCTAAAATTAAATGTAGGTATCGTATAAAGATCAATTATTATCGTAGTTCAAATAGAAATTATACCTATCATGATTTATGGTTTCACCAATATCCAATCAAGTATCAAAAAATTCGTAGGAATGCATTTGGTAACCTATTTTATTTAATTGTGGTAGAGATTCAAATTATGAAGTTGCTCTATCAATTAAATACATTCTCGATACCAAACTTCAAATAATATTCAGTACAACGTTGAGATATTCTCTATGAAGACAACAAGTTTCCCTTTTTTTATTTCTTATTTGGATATTTAATCTGAAGACAGTTTACGGTAACCCACATACGAAATCTACGATGTATTTCATTTGTATTCATGTACCACTAACCCAAAATATCTCGCATTACCATTTTAATATCTTGCCGCATATGTCAAACATCACCATTGGCCAGTAATACGTCGTATTTACCACCAAAATTATCCATAAGCATATCTATCTCTCCATTTACCAATATTAATTATCATAATATCTCATCATTCATTCTCATAAATATATCTCAGCGAATACTTATTCGTAAAACCACATCAACATGTCACTCAAATCCTAACTTCCCTACGTAAACATTTATCATTTCCAACTAGGCGGCAAATCATCTTAACATATCATTAATGTACTGCAACGGTACATTTCTGGGTTAAGTTTCATTTGTAATACACATGAATACGTTATCCTGTAAATGAAACACATGTATAAACTAAACAAGTTAATATTTACTCACATGTCATCGCGTCATAATAGTAACCAGATCTAAGTTGCTCAGAAATCAACTATCTTCTTTAAAACATTACGTCTGGGATATGTCTCTTTGTATACGTTGTTTCAATCCCATAATGGTTGAAAACATCACTTTAAATCTCTCCTTGTTCAATTATAAACATTCCTATACTATGACATTGATTATAAACTCTGGAAGAAATACCTACTCCCATAATGATAAATGAACTAGGATAATCTCATTGCAAAGATAGTATCGACTGAGATTTCATCACGAAGAACTCCGTAATGAGTAACATACCAATGTTCACTACAAATATTTAAATACTACGTCTACGACACATTAGTTTCAAGATAATAAAATAATTCTTTGGAACTTAGCTTGCGGCTGCTGATGTTAGATGACTGGGTTAGGCTCCGATGTTGTCATCTTAGGGCTGCGTAAAAAGTCCCCAACATCCGTTACGTCACCATCAGGTTGTAGTCTCAGAACTCGGGTTAGCAGGAACAGCTGGGCGGTCTACGTCGGAAAGCCGGCTCCATCTCCGATTTAGCCTCTCATGTTGTAGCCGTTAGTCATATGTGAAAGAAACATTTCCAATATGGCAATTAATATCACGTCCATATCCTTCAGAATATTCTACAAAGAATCTAGATTATATTTTTGTTTCAGGTTATTATGTCAGAAATTCAATGTCAATTCCTTGTGACAGATTTTAACAGGTAAAATCATCAAATTAGCTTTTAAATTTTTTTTTTTATCCAGCCAATCAACCTATAACACGTTAAATTTGACTTGGTATTTCGTAACGGCCTTCGGTCTATATTCCGACTACTGTCCGGATACTATTCAACTTCTTCTGACTTTCCACCTCAATATTTGATCAGATATAGGCGTAATTCTAAAATTTCTTCACTGTGCAGGTTCTTCAGCTCTTATTAATTGAAATATCTCCCTTCTTCTTTCCGCGAGGATTATTTTTTTCGTGGATAAATTTACCTCGAAGTTTTGCGTACCAAATTTTTTTATTGTTCACCCACTTCCTCTTTTTAACAATTTTAAAAACTTTCTATTATTTTTTTATCACGGCCGCATGGATCCTTTATAACTTTACGTCTCGCTCCATGACCTAGGCATACTTAATTCGCCAAATGAACATCTTTGCCGTCACATGCATGGCCTCCTTGATTTTATGCGTCCGTATTATATATATTCTGAAATCACGGCCTATTTCACTTAATATATTCGTTCTTTTTAGATGTATGGCTCAATTACATAATCTTTGCGATCTCATTACCATGCATGGCAAACTTTTAACATCGTACGACATCCTTTATTCAGTTATCAAGACAATGAAAACGGTACAATATAGGCCTGGAAGAGAGGTTAGAGACATGGAAATATTTGCAAAAATAATAGATTATACTCATAAAACCAATAATAATAATGATGTAATAATTGGGCGAGATCTAAACTTGCCTGAAGTTGAATGGAATGGAGCTGCAAGTGAAGCCCATGATCAGAAACTGGCAAATAAGTTAATTTGGGAGGGAGGATTTACACAAGTAGTACAAGCACCAACTCATTTCAATAACTTACTAAATTCCGCACGGCTCTACTTCTAAATTGACGTTTAGGCCGATTTTGGCTCTGTCTGGTGGTTGTGCACCTAAGCATAAACATCCAACCAATCCCAACCTGCCATTTATATCGATTTATATCGGCAGAGCACGATCTCGAAACCTAGTTGCCAAGTCTGATATTTACATTCACCACGTGGTTAACCTATCTCGTTCAACGTGTATGGTATTCGGTACGGTTCGCGATCATTTGCATTTTCCTCCAGTAATTAGTGTTTTATCATATAAGTTTTATCTCTCTAGTATAGTACAGTATAGCGTAGTTTACAGTTTAGCGTAGCATAAGTACAGTATAGGTTTAATTATTAAATAGCTGTAGTTTTATTTACGTCCGTGTATCAGTGTACTTAGTTTGTCGTGTTTACCATGTCTCAGTGTAGTTCGGGAAAGACAAGTGGCAAGAAATCGAGACGTGTGGGACAAGGCACGCCCTTGAGAAGCCAGGCTCGTGAAATTGTGTCCAATGTGCGCGAGTACTTTGAGAAAGAAAAGGAGAACGGTGCTACATTGCTTCCTTTAGCACAAGCTGTACAGAGAACTGCCGACGCTACCATAGTGAGTAAATACACAGTAGTGGCAATTGGAAAGGAGAAATACCACGCTGAGGAACAATCTCCTGGATCCTCTAAGTTTGAAACACTGGGTAAGAAAAGGAATCGGGCCAAACCAGTGACGAACTTGGACAGTTTCGAGAAAGATGCCATTCGTCGTCATATTTATGACTACTACCGCAGAAAAGAACACCCTACTCTTGCGAAGCTACGTGAGTCTCTGAAGGAAAGCGAACTATTTAAAGGAAGCAAGACTTCACTGAATGTTGTGGTAAAGGAACTGGGATTCCGTTACAAGAAATTAAGCGGTCGCCGAGTGTTAATGGAGAGAAGTGATACTGTGATGTGGCGCTGCCGGTTTTTAAGGGACGTTATGAAGGAAAATTTTGATTTGATTGTGTGGTTAGATGAAACATGGATTAATGCAAACCATACCGTAGGAAAAGGCTGGACAGATGATTCTGTGGAAGGTATAATGGCAGTGCCCATTGGAAAGGGGGGAAGAATTATTGTGCTACATGCCGGTACCGCAAACAGATTTGTACCTAACTGTTTATATGTTCTGAGGTCTAAGAAGACTGGCGATTACCACGAAGAGATGAATAGTGTCAATTTTCAGAACTGGTTTGAATACACATTGATGAATAACCTGTCTGAAAATTGTACAATAATAATGGACAATGCCCCCTACCATTCCGTAATTCAAGACAAAGCTCCGACAATGGCAGCAAAGAAGTCGAAAGGAGGCACAACATTCCTGTGCGGGACGACATGAAGAAAGGTGAACTGTTGCAGCTTGTGAAAGACAACAAGCCACAATTTCCTGTGTATGTCGTGGACGAAATTGCAAGACGTCATGGACATAAAGTTATTCGACTTCCACCTTATCATTGCCACTTCAATGCAATAGAGAAGATTTGGGCTCAAGTTAAGGGTTATGTTGCAACAAAAAATAAGCGTTTTACTGTACCCGAGGTGGAAAACCTGTTAACCGAAGCTGTGGCGAACGTCAGTGCCAATGACTGGAGGAAAGTTGTGCGCAGTACACAAAGATTAATACGTGAGGCGTGGGAAAATGAAGATGTACTGGAGAACTCTGTCGAAAGTTTAATAATATCTTTGGGACCTGGTGATAGTGACAATGATTCATTGTTAGAGGGTTCCAGTGACTCTGAGATCAGTGGAGTATTCCCTTTGTAGGCCATAACCTCCTTCCTGTGCCAGCCATTGGTGGTGAGTGATGTGTTATTTCCTAATTCTCTTTTATTCTGAAAAATATATTCTCTTATTAGTGTCAGATGTTGTTAGTAAGTGTAGATTTTATGAATTTGTTTTCATTCCGTATGTATTTGTTTTTCTGAGTACGGTATTACATTTTACTATATATGGCTGTTTACCGCGGTCGTATTGCATCAACTGTTCTCGCGGGCGTAGCGCGCTGGCAACAGAGGATTGGCGATGCTCATTTGTTTTGCGAAACTTCAATTTAGAAGTGAGGCCGTGCGGAGTATAGATGTATTCTTGGTTAAACCATGGGAAATTGTTGATAATACTGAGGTAATTGAAGGGATAAGTGACCAGACGGCTGTAGTAATGGATATAGGACTGGTGCCAAAAAGGCTTAATAAGAAAGTCACACAAGATAAGAAATTGTACAGAAAAACTAAAATTGAAGAATTTGGGACTTACCTTAAATCACAATTCAGTTGTTGGATAAGTGAAGGGAGTAATGTGGATACACTTTGGGCAAACTTTAAAAGACTTATTTGGGAAGGAGAGAAGAGATTTGTACATGTCGGAAAGGGGAAAATGACCTCAGACCCTGTTTATTATACAAAGGAAATATGAAAATTAAGAAGAAAATGTAGAATTGTAAACAGGAAAATCAAAACAGATAGGGATAATAGAGAAACTAGAAAACAGCTAATAAGGGAACTTAGTAGAGTGAAGAAGGAAACGAGAGAATTACATGAACGACATACTTCATGAGGGTAACGACCATAAAGAGAAATGGAAAAAGCTATATTCATATATTAGGAATCAAAAGGGAAAAGGAATCCAAATTCCCACAATGGTGTGAGGAGGGGGTGAACAGTTATTAACAGATAATGAGAAAGCAAATCTATTTAGTAGGAAATTCAGAGTGTCAGTAGAAGATTGTGAGTTGGAAACCGGAACAGAAGATAGAGAAGGAGAAACACATAAGGAAGAAAGAAGCTTCTCATTCACAAATGTGAATATTTTCAGAGAAATCCAACTGCTTCAGCAAGGAGAAGCAACAGGGTGTGATCGAATTACTGGGGAGGTATTAAAGACAATGGGGTGGTACTTCGTGCCTTATTTAAAATTTATCTTTGACTATATCATAAATAATAGTGTAATACCCAACGAATGGAAGGATGCCTGGTGGCCGTGATCGTTTAGGCGCTGAAGTCTAAACGGTCTGACACCAAGGTTAGCAGGTTCGAGTTCCGTTGGTCGAAAAATTTTCACCATCAGAATGTTGGCCGGCAGGGTAGGGGAGTTGGTGGTATACAATTTCTAATCACTAGATTGCGTGCAAAAAGCCTGGATTAAATTCCAAACCTCTCTGCAGTGCTCATACGGAGTGAGGGCATATGACGCTGTTGATGGTGATTCGTCTGTCGGATGGGGAGGTTAAGCCTTGAGCAGACCCCTTGGTGCTATTCGACAGAAGTAGGCTATGCGCCGGCACCGGGTTTCACCCTCTCCCTACTATCGTATATCATGTCATTCATTTCATCTCATTAACTCCTCTAATGAGGTTGACGTCAGAAAGGGCATCCAGTCATGAAAACCTGCCACGGCAGATTCATCTCACCTCATACCCAATCCCGTAGGGAAACAGGACAAGGGTTGGGCAAACACACCCAACGAATGGAAGGAATCTATAATACCAATTTATAAAGGAAAGGGTGTGAAAGGAAACCTGAAAACTACAAACCAATAATGTAGAGTTTGAGGGATGTTCCACCATTCAACACATTGCAACAATTTATTCAATTATAAGAAGACCGGTTTCGACTTCCATGGAGTCATCATCAGTTCTTGGTGAAAATTAAATTAAGGGGAAACTGATAACTTGCTACAGTTTAGACTGAATCTATGTCTTTACATTTTGCTTCATTGTGTGTATTTCATCCAATCTTTTTCAGACAGAAACAGGACTGTCAAACCAAGAATGCTCTTTGAGAGCCAAGTTTTCCACACCATTATAAGTGTCCTTATTGTGTTTTGTATATATTTTCAATCCAGTACATGTAATTCCAGTGTTCCGTGTTCTATGAACACAAGACTGTTAGAGCCAGAACTGGGAACTTTCTAAGCTCCAAGTTCTCCTTGCCAAGTGTATGTTGGACATATCAGATCAGTTGGATTCAACACAATGATGTATTTCCATGTAACCACCTATAGGTGCATGGATTTTTCATTATGATGATTGTTATCAGTTTCCCCTTAATTTAATTTTCGCCAAGAACTGATGATGATTTCATGGGAGTCGAAACCGGTCTTCTTATAATTTAATAAATTGTTGCAATGTGTTGAATGGTGGAACATCCCTCAAACTATACATTATTGGTTAAATGTCAACACGGAAATGAAGATCATAACCTACGAACTACAGACCAGTCAGCCTGATCAGTATAGTTTGTAAATTACTGAGATTTTAATAGCAAAATATATTAGAGGTATGTGAAGATAAAAACTGGTTCGTGAGGAACCAGTATGAATTTAGAAAGAAATTTTCTTCTGGGGCACAACTGGTGGGATTTCAGCAGGACATATCAGATCAGTTGGATTCGGGAGGCCAGTTGGATTGCGTAGCCATAGACCTTTCCAAGGCATTTGACAGAGTGGAACATGGAATATTATTAAAGAAACTGGAAGGAATAGGATTGGATATAAAGGTTATATGTTGGATAACATTTCTCAATTCAAGGGTTCATAAAGTCAAGGTAGGAAATCACGTATCACAGGAAGAGAAAGTTTGGAAGGAGATTCCACAGGTTAGTAAAATCGGCCCATTACTATTCTTAATATATGCGAATGATGTAGGGAACAATATAACATAAAAAATAAGATTGTATGCGGATTACATAATTGTTTATAGGGAAGTAAATAACATAGAGGATTGTACAGAATTACAAAGGGACCTTGAGAGTATCCAACAGTGGATTGAAGAGAATAATATGAGGATTAATGAAGGTAAATCAATTGTCACAACATTTACAAACAGGAGCTTAAAAACTGAATTTAAATATACTTTGGATGAGGTAATTGTCCCAAAAGATGGCAAGTGCAAATATTTAGGAGTAGATTTGAAAGTAATTTGCACTGGAAGGGTCATGTTGATAACATTGTTGGGAAAGCATACAGGTCATTACATGTCATAATGAGGCTACTTAAAGGATGCAACAAAGAATTAAGAGAAAAGTTACCTAAGTATGGTTCGTCCGTTATTGGAATGTGCAAACAGTGTTTGGGATCCTCACCAGGAATACCTAATAAAAGAAATAGAAGGTGTGCAGAGGAAAGCAGCAAGATTTGTAACAGGAGATTTCAGGAGAAAAAGTAGTGTATCAGAAATGTTAGAGAAACTTGGGTGGGAAGCTTTAAGTAAGAGAAGGGAGAAAACTAGAATTATAGGATTATATAGAGCATATATAGATTATATAGAGGAAAGGAAGCATGGAGAGAAATCCGTGAGAGGCTTCAGTTGGAAAATAATTGTATCGGCAGGGCTGATCACAAGTATAAAATTAGACGGGATTTTAGCAGAAATGATTGGGGTAAATTTTCATTCATTAGGAATGGCATAAAGGAGTGGAACAGTTTACCTGGGGAATTGTTTGATCCTTTTCCAAAATCTGTACAGATATTAAAGAAAAGAATAAATGGCAACAGAGAAAAGAAATGTTAGAGGGCATTCGACCTGTGTGGGTTATTGTAATAAAGAATTTTTGTGAATAAATTAATTCCATCCCCT
Source organism: Anabrus simplex (assembly GCF_040414725.1). Lineage (NCBI taxonomy): Eukaryota > Metazoa > Arthropoda > Insecta > Orthoptera > Tettigoniidae > Anabrus > Anabrus simplex. Next base: position 1,332,332,564 of record NC_090265.1, on the reverse strand, counting down.
TGCCTATGGAGACTGGAGAGCTGAAGTAGGGGGCTGCCTGTAGGGGTGAAGTACAGTGGGGACTTCGAGTGCCCTGGGACCACTTCGGTAGCTGTGAAGATCCTTCAGGAACTCGGAAAAGCAGTGGCAAAAGGGGCTCTGGTTGAGACGTAGCAGGTCGTTATGCACGTTAGGTACCAAAATGGGTTTTAAAAAAATCAATGCACATTTAAATAGCAATATACAGCATAGCAATATTGTATAGTATTTTCTAAAATGATTCCACATACTGTGTATGAGTTGATTATGTGTGTAAGTACAGAAGATATTATGAGGAGAATTTTGTAAATAATATAAATTTATTAAGAATGAACTGTATGTTTAATAGAAAAAAAGTTAATGTAAATTGTATAATACTGTATTTTAGGAAAAATGTCTTTTGTATTGTTAACTTAAAATGTAGTGGTTGTGAACAATGTATTTTTGTGTATCATTTGCCACCAAGGTAGAGACCTCATTTGCAAATAAAGTATTTTGATTTGATTTACATCAAAGCTATTTTACAGAAAGCCAGAATAGGACTTGCAGATTGTTATAAGTTTTATACCATTCATTATATTTTTCTCTTTATATTGTATGTGTAGTATATCCAAAACTGATTCTGATAACTAATCTGTTTGTACTTTTTAAATATTTCTCTCCTCTGCTAAATGTGCAACATTTACTAATTGGTTTCACTTTGAAAAATAAAAAAAGAAGTCCTTAGATTCTTTGCTTAATAGAGTGCCCATTTCTGAGAGTAGAAACATGATTGAGTTTGAAAATATTTTCTTTATTTTGGGCTTGAGAATGTCCATACTATGTGTCTCAACTTTTCCTTCTGATGATACGAAGCTCTTTAAATCTGTACTACAGCTAAAGAAACTGAAAATCTTTGAACCAAATCTAAAGGAAGAACGGTATGGATTTAGACCTGACAGATTAACTTCAAACGGGTATCTGGAGAAGATGGTTAGTTACATTGGCTTTACATCGCATTGACACAGTTAGGTCTTATGACGGTGATGGGCAGGAAAGGGCTAAGAGTGGGAAGGAAGTAGCTGAGTCCGTAACTAAGGTGTGAAAATTAGAAACCATGGAAAACCTTCTAGACTGCCAACAGTGGGGTTCGAACCCGCTATCTCCTGAATGCGAGTTCACAGCTGCCCGCCCCTAACTGTACAGGCAACTCGCTTGGTAAGGTGGTTAGTGAATGGCAAGTGCAGGCAATTTAGTGATGAGCAAGTTCAATAGAACAGCTTCTTACCGCAAAGGCTCCGATGAGAGAGTGCCTGTAGAACTTTGGGGCAATAAAAATCCTTCTACCGTGTTTTGCTAGACAATAGCGCATGCAGAATTTGACATTGATGGGGTGAAAGCTGCTACTGGTTAGTGAATTTAATACTGATGTTTCAATGGAGCCATTGTTGAAAGAGAATTTAATAACTGGAAGGGTGGTGCTGAAACTGCCATATGAAGATCATTATGAAAATTGAATTTAAATCTCAAGGGAAGCAATGAAGGCTTTTCAGGTTGCACTACCACTAAGAACACACAAAGACCCAATACAGGGAATTTGGTCAAAACTAGCAAAGACTGCTGCCAGAAATTGGACCCGGGCCTCTTAGACGGATAATGCACATGTAAGAGGCACAAAGAAATTAAAGTAGAACAGGAATAAGGGCAAAAACATAAGTTTATTAAGGAGAGAAAAATCAAAAGGTCACATAGACTGACATGAGCAAAACAAGGAGATCAGATAATCTAATTGTTTATGTTAATTCTTCGTTGCAGTTAATCAAAATATATAGGATTCACAGTTTATCACACCTTCTCTCTCTTACCCTAATGTAAGTCGTGATGAAAACTTGGGTATTATAGGGGCCGATGACCTACATGTTAGGCCCTTTTAAACAACTAGCATCATCATCATGATCATCATCAAAACTTGGGTATAATGGCATGGCATCTACCTCAATTAAATGAGGAACATAAATTTAGATGAGTTCAAAGTATTTCTTTAATGCATATCAGGTCTAAGCAACCATAAGTTAAAAGAGAAACAGAACTCTATCGTAACATTCTCCGTTCCAGTCGTAAAGATAAGACTTAATGCCCCGAATAAGCAAAAACCATATCTTCGAGAATAAAAGATTGTTGAATAAGAGCTAAAAACAGAAGAAGAGGGTAGGATGCACCGAGCTCATAAAATTAAAGCAAAGAGAAAAGGGAAAGGGGGAGGTTTCCATGGTTGCATGCCATAAACAAAGATAAAATAGAAAGGAGTTCCTTTGAGAATAAAACATAATAAACTAGAAAATAGGTAAAGAAAGGCCAATGAAGGCAATGCGTAATGAATAATAAATAAATTAGACACAAAAGGTACTACGGATCCAAGGGCCAGAACCACCCTCGCCCACACAGAGATCATCGTGTTTAGGTCGCCGATAAGGGGAGACACAGGCTGGACACATAGGAACATCAGCCTAACAGCATACAATAGAGTCTCGCTCATCCGACCTTCGCTTATCCGACATTCCGTGTTATCCGACACTGTTAGACTTAATTTCAACTTTTGGTGGAGACTAAATTCAGGCACACCCGCTGTGGAGGTTGCGACCATGGGACAAGCACTGGCCTGAACACTGGCGGTAGGACTGAGTTTTTTTCAAGGACAGGTGCAGTGAGTCTTCAGTCATTGTAGTACTGGTTGGGTGCGGATGTTATAGTTTTCATATCCTCTGTGAGTATGGCGAGTAAATGGAAGAAAGTGATTGTTTCTATGGAACACAAATTGAGTGCATTAAAGAGACTGGACAAAGGGGAAATTCTTCCAAATGTGGCTTCAGATTATGGTGTTGGACGTGTTACAGTGGGAGACTGGAAAAAACGGAGGGAAGAAATTGAAAAGTTGTGCTCTACCAGAGCACAGAAAAACAATGAAAAATGTCAGTATGAAAAAGTAAGTGAAGCACTATTTCTTTGGTATCTGAACACCGGGAAAAGGGCCTGCCAATATCTGGCACCATTCTGCAGGAAAAGGCTATGTATTTCCAGAAGTAGTTTAATGAAGGGGACCCTAATTTTCCTGCCAGTGCTGGGTGGTATGATCAGTGGCAGAAACGGTACGGTATTAGGTAGCTTAATATCTGTGGAGAAAAGTTTATTTTCGTAAGACATCTGGAATGTTTTCGTTTAATATTGCATGTACTGTACAATTGAATTGATAATTCATTAAGTAGAGCACCGTAAAACATGTCATTATTTTAGCCTTCCTGTTTGTTTCAGTTCATTTTCAAAGTTATTCTGTATTATCCGACATTTTCGGTGATCCGACGTACTCCACGTCCCGTTTACGTCGGATTATCGAGACTCTACTGTATAACTAAATAAACGACCGCTCTCGAGCTCAAACAGACAATACGGACCAGAAAGTGATTCATCATAGGGAGACGGGGTGTCTCCATCCAATACACACAGAAAGCAATCAGTTGTGTTGTTAGCTCGTATTCATACCATGTAAATGTGATGGACATGAAATATACAGAATAACCGATAAAATAATAGAACATGAGCTCAAGCAGTGTATTAAAGAAGTGACACGAGTGAAAGGTCTCGGACAGCAGACAGCAGACGACCCCATATGCACACATATGAATCCGTGTCCCCTTCTGTTTTTAAAACAAACATAGTGGAACAGTAAGGGAAAATACCGAAAGAATAAAAACAAAGTTAACACACAAATAAATTAGAAACATGTAATGAGAATAGCCTTTCTAACCTGACCATGGCGAGCATAGGATGAAGCAATTATCAGACCAAGAGAAGATTAAAGAAAAATAAATACCTTAGATTAACATTTTCGAAAGGCCAAGAATCGTACAAGGACATCTTGAATCTGTTAAAATATCCTTTATACGCTACAAAGGCGACTTGGAAATTCATCACTTCCATATCCTCACATCAAAAACTCTCCACCCAACTAACCAGGAAGATAACCCAACAAGACGGGGCAGAAAAGAAATGCTTTGACATATGCTGATGCATGAGATGCCATCTATCAGAATAGGGAAAATTTTACATAGTAATAACACATGATGGAAGGAGTCACAGTTCACAATTGATACAAGAGATCGCTAGGAATGCGACGTCTTCAGAACAGGCAAACATACCATAAAATTATATGGTGCGGTTGAAGGTCAATGGAACCATTTGAAGATTGCCAGCACTGGTGCTGCAGTAAGCCGTGGAGGAAATCTATCTTCTTTATGTGGGTTTGCATAGGAATGCCCAGTGGTCCTAATTGTACTACCACAGACCTGGAGATAAATTTGTTCTGAAACCTGTAAAGATTGGTGTTCAATGTTGAAAATTATGTAACTAAGACGGAAGGGAAATCTGGTACTATGGAATCAGTTACATGTTAGTCAAGAATAGATATTGGAGATAAATTGACAAAAGCAGGTATTTCACCAATAATCTTCAGACATCAGTGGGGTCAGTTCATGCCTAACCTCGGCCAAGGTAACATAGCAAGCGGCCAAGTGATGACAGTGAACACTTGTTAAGTGTTTATACATACATACATACATACATTATCATTATAGACTGTTATGCCTTTCAGCGTTCAGTCTGCAAGCCTCTGAGAATTTACTAAACGTCGCCACAATCCTCGATTTGCAACTAGTGTTGTGGCCTCATTTAGTTCTGTACCTCTTATCTTTAAATCGTTAGAAACAGAGTCTAACCATCGTCGTCTTGGTCTCCCTCTACTTCTCTTACCCTCCATAACAGAGTCCATTATTCTCCTAGATAACCTATCCTCCTCCATTCGCCTCACATGACCCCACCACCGAAGCCGGTTTATGCGTACAGCTTCATCCATCGAGTTCATTCCTAAATTAGCCTTTATCTCCTCATTCCGAGTACCCTCCTGCCATTGTTCCCACCTGTTTGTACCAGCAATCATTCTTGCTACTTTCATGTCTGTTACTTCTAACTTATGAATAAGACTAGTTGATGTACCCGTGCTTCGCTACGGGATTCTCAGAAAGACTGACTTTGTGGTTTTCCTAACTGAAATCAACATAGGTCATTACAAAAACGTAAGTATGAATGTAGCGATTAAAAGCAATGCTATCATATAAAATACTCGATCAAATGGAAAGCCGCACGTTTTATCACTTTTAACGAACAGTGCTGCGGTTAGATTGCGGTGCCAATCTAATAGTCCAAAGTTCCAGAGCTGGGATGACCAGGTCGCAGATTGCCATGAACACTCATCTGCCATTATTCCGCTAAATATGCACACTGTTCATTCCAATCAGTGCCTCAGAGTAGGGATTGAATAGCCCAAATGCTATGATGATCCAGTGTGTTACGTACCAGTAATTTCAGAAAATGTATAAACCACGGGAATGGCATGCTAAAGAAGAACGTTATCTAACTCCCCAGTTACTTCCCATCAATATTCAGGAAGGCTGTTACACTCTGTACGACTGGGCGAGTTGACCGTGTGGTTAGCGGTGCGCAGCTGTGAGCTTGCATCCGAGAGATAGTGGATTCGAACCCCATTGTCCGCAGCGCTGAAGATGGTATTCCGTCGTTTCTCACTTTCACACCAGTCAAATACTGGGCCTGTACCTTAATTAAGGCCTAAGGCACTCCTAGCCCTTTCCTATCCCATCGTCGCCATAAAACCTATTTATGTCGGTGCGACGTAAATCAAATAAAAAGTACTCTGTACGCAGCAGTAATCCTATCTACCGGAGATGAGGGGCAACAGAAGACACAAAGCACATCACGACAAACAATGGTCAATGTAATGTTATTATTGATCAATGTTATGAGCTTTCTATATTGTAGGCCTACACATTTAGTTTTCTTTCGACTCTGTGATTTGTAAAATATTTTATACCATAAACTGTAGTTTCTTATTCTCCGACTTTACATACCGATTTTCATTAAATACTGTTTACCCATTTTCTTGTTACTCGCCGCTGATATGGACTTACTGTAGTAACAAAACTCCAAATTCATGAATATCTTTGTGATCATAGCCAGTGAGGTAACAATGTATAAGGAGATAGTAGGTTCGAATCCCACTATCGGCAGCCCTGAAGATGGTTTTCCGTGGTTTCCCATTTTCACACCAGGCAAATGCTGGGGCTGTACCTTAACTAAGGCCACGGCCGATTCCTTCCAACTCCTAGGCCTTTCCTATCCCATCTTCGCCATAAGACCTGTCTGTGTCGGTGCGACGTAAAGCCCCTAGCAAAAAAAACAATGTATAAGATATGAATAATAGGAAATTTAATACTGTATAACCTTAGTTATGTAGCATTCATCGATTACACCTCTAATAAATATTTGAGAATTACATTTTAGGCCTTCCCCTAAACTACCATTTCACTCAGCGTGAATAAAATAATTTACAGCCTAGACTATAGTGACTTATTTCCTGACTTCGCATACCGATTTTTGTCACGATAGGACTACTAATAACAACAATATTTGAGAATTAAATTTTAGGCCTTCCCCTAAACTACCATTTTTCTCAGCGTGAATACAATCATTGACAGCCTAGGTTGTAGCAATTTATTCCTAAACTTTGCATACCCATTTTCTTTAAAATACGACCACTAATAGCATAAATAGTTGAGAATTCAATTTTAGGCCTTCCCCTAAACTACCATTTCAGTCAGCGTGAGTAAAATGTTTTATAGCCTAGATTATAGAGGCTCATCCCCCGACTTCACATACCGATTTTCATTAGACCACTAATAACATAAATAGATGAGAATTCAATTTTAGGCCTTCCCCTAAACTACCATTTCACTCAGCGCGAGTAAAATGATTTATAGCCTAGATTATAGAGGCTCATACCCTGACTTCATATACCGATTTTCATTAAATTCTCTTCAACCGTTTTCTCGTGATGCGTGTACATACATACAGACAGACAGACAGACAGACAGACAGACAGACAGACAGACAGAAATTATGGAAAAGTAAAAAGTGCATTTTCTTGTTACTATGGACATGACCGATACAGAAATACCATTATTTTCAAATTCTGAGCAATGTACAGACAAAACTCTTATTTTATATATATAGATATCCTGAGTCCACCCAGCTTTTGCTCCCGTAAAGCAAAGTTGGTCTGAAAACAGACCGATGTAAAGATAGTTTTGTCTGGGAGCTGACTTCCTTCTTACAGAATACTGCTGATCGCAACTGCGAGCTCACTGCATTAGCTTTACTACACCTTGATTCAATCTCACTTACTATATTACCATCCTGGGAGAACACACAACGTAAATACTTGAAATTATCGACCTGTTCTAGCTTTGTATCACCAATCTGACATTCAGTTCTGTTGGATTTCTTACCTACTGACATCAATTTAGTCTTCGAGAGGCTAATTTTCATACCATACTCATTACACCTATTTTCAAGTTCCAAGATGTTAGACTGCAGGCTTTCGGCACAGCCTGCCATTAAGACCAAGTCGTCAGCATAGGCCAGGCTGCTTACTACATTTCCACCTAACTGAATCCCTCCCTGCCATTTTATACCTTTCAGCATATGATCCATGTAAACTACAAACAGCAAAGGTGAAAGATTACAGCCTTGTCTAACTCCTGTAAGTACCCTGAACCAAGAACTCATTCTACCATCAATTCTCACTGAAGCCCAATTGTCAACATAAATGCCTTTGATTGATTTTAATAATCTACCTTTAATTCCATAGTCCCCCAGTATAGCGAACATCTTTTCCCTCGGTACCCTGTCATATGCTTTCTCTAGATCTACGAAACATAAACACAACTGCCTATTCTTCTCGTAGCATTTTTCATTTACCTGGCGCATACGGAAAATCTGTTCCTGACAGCCTCTCTGTGGTCTGAAACCACACTGGTTTTCATCCAACTTCCTCTCAACGACTGATCGCACCCTCCCTTCCAAGATGCCTGTGAATACTTTGCCTGATATACTAATCAATGAGATACCTCGATAGTTGTTGCAATCCTTCCTGTTCCCTTGCTTATAGATAGGTGCAATTACTGCTTTTGTCCAATCTGAAGGTACCTTACCAACACTCCACGCTAATTTTACTACTCTATGAAGCCATTTCATCCCTGCCTTCCCACTATACTTCACCATTTCAGGTCTAATTTCATCTATTCCCGCTGCCTTATGACAATGGAGTTTATTTACTATCCTTTCCACTTCCTCAAGCATAATTTCACCAACATCATTTTCCTCCTCCCCATGAGCTTGACTGCTTGCAACACCACCATGATGATTTCCTTTTACATTGAGAAGATGTTCAAAATATTCCCTCCACCTCTCCAGTGATTCCCTGGGATCTGTTATGAGTTCACCTGAATTACTCAAAACACTGTTCATTTCCTTTTTCCCTCCCTTCCTAAGATTCTTTATTACTGTCCAGAAAGGTTTCCCTGCTGCTTGACCTAGCCTTTCCAGGTTATTACCAAAATCTTCCCATGACTTGTTTTTGGATTCAACAACTATTTGTTTCGCCCTGTTTCTTTCATCTACGTACAAATCCCTGTCTGCCTCGGCCCTTGTTTGGAGCCATTTCTGATAAGCCTTCTTTTTACGTTTACAGGCTGCTCTCACTTCATCATTCCACCAAGATGTTCGCCTTTTCCCATCTTTACACACAGTTGTTCCTAGGCATTCCCTTGCTGTTTCTAGTACAGCATCCCTGTATGCCACCCATTCACTTTTTATATCCTGAACCTGCTTACTATCTACTGTTCGAAACTTCTCACTAATCATATCCATGTACTTCTGTCTAATTTCCTCATCCTGGAGATTTTCTACCCTTATTCGTTTGCAGACAGATTTCACTTTCTCTACCCTAGGCCTAGAGATACTTAGTTCACTACAGATCAGATAATGGTCTGTATCATCGAAAAATCCCCAAAAAACTCGTACATTCCTAAAAGATTTCCTGAATTCGAAGTTTGTTAAGATATAGTCTATTATGGATCTGGTACCCCTAGCCTCCCATGTGTAGCGGTGAATAGCCTTATGCTTGAAGAATGTATTTGTAACAGCTAAACCCATACTAGCACAGAAGTCCAGCAAACGCTTCCCATTCCCATTAGCTTCCATATCTTCCCCACATTTACCAATCACCCTTTCGTATCCTTCAGTTCTATTCCCAACTCTCGCATTGAAATCGCCCATTAGCACTATTCTATCCTTGCTGTTGACCCTGACCACGATGTCACTCAATGCTTCATAAAACTTGTCAACTTCATCCTCATCTGCACCCTCACATGGTGAATACACGGACACAAATCTTGTCCTAATTCCTCCCACTGACAAATCTATCCACATCATTCGCTCACTTACGTGCCTAACAGAAACTATGTTGCGTGCAATGGTATTCCTGATAAAGAGCCCTACCCCAGACTCTGCCCTTCCCTTTCTAACACCCGTCAAGTACACTTTATAATCCCCTATCTCTTCCTCCTTATCTCCCCTTACCCGAATATCACTTACTCCTAGCACATCCAGATGCATCCTCTTTGCTGACTCAGCAAGTTCTACCTTCTTTCTTCCATAAGCCCCATTAATATTGATAGCTCCCCATCGAATTCCATTTCGTTCGCCAAGTTGTTTCCAAGGAGTCCCTCGCCTGTCAAATGGGAGTGGGACTCCATTACTCCCATAGGTCCGAGGCTTGCTTAAAGTGTTCTGAGCTCGGTAAATTCATGAAGCAGGATGCTGCCCTACTTGCACATAGTCCAAGTGAGGATCTCTCCTCTAACGGGTTATGGACCACCGGTGAATTGTGTAGTCCTGGCCGCCTGAGCACAAGGAGGGCCACGACTCAGAATATGTCCGAGATGCCCACTCCCATTCCATAGCAACTGGTATCCCAACTCTCAGGACCACTTACTAGGCCACTCAGCCGTTGCCCATGGTTCACGAACTAGGACGTGACTACAGTAACCCACAAACATAAAGTCCAAAAATCTAGTATTAGTAATAATATCGCAAGTGTACATAAAAGTACTATTAAGTGTGTGTGTGTGATTATAGAAACGATATGCCTAAGTTCCATCGTTGGATAAGATCAGAACTTAAACTTAACACAAATCAAATTTTGGCAGTTAACTAAATGGGAAAATGCATTGTATATAAAATTGGTCTCTGTTGTACTATATGAAAACTAGACTGGCATGAAGGCATGAAGGTTTTCCATCTTTCTAAAGAACATGAACCAACATGACAATTACCGCTGCGGACACTTCAACCAAAGGACTGCGTGTATTCAACTTACCACCTGAAGTAAAAAACGATCGGCTTGGCCGAATGATGTAAACTTACGGACTAGTCAAGGACATTTGAGAGGAGAAGTGGAGCAACTCTTATGAATTTTCTGATGTGAATAATTGCATTCGTGTTGTCAGTATTGAACTTAAGTACCCCATACCCACGCAACTAATTAACGACTAGAGTTCTCCAGACTTATGAGGTCCAAATGAAATCATGTTTTTACTGTAAGGAAACAATACACTTACAATTTGACTGTCCGAATCGTAGAAGCCAACCTGCTTTGAAAGCCAGGCAGCATTGTTCTAGCTCAATCTGATGGAAGGAGTACTATAAGTAACATTGCTGAGACTGGTAGAAATGTCACTTCACCAACAGTCCTTAGCTTAGAAGGAATTAATACTTCAAATGCACATCTCATAGGTAAAGGAAACATTATCAACACCGGTTTTTTTGTTTTTTTGTTAGTGCCTTTACGTCGCACCGACACGGATAGGTCTTATGGTGACGCTGGGATAGGAAAGGCCTAGGTGTTGGAAGGAAGTGGGCGTGGCCTTAATTAAGGTTCAGCCCCAGCATTTGCCTGGTGTGAAAATGGGAAACCACGGAAAACGATCTTCAGGGCTGCCGACGGAATTTGAACCCACTATCTCCCGGATGCAGTCAACACGGTCGAACCATCCTCACATTCATAAGTTATAGAGAAAGTAGTGTTAGATCTGCGGGACATGAAAATAACACGACATCCCAGAATGTTGAACAGGGGCAAGAGCATAGACAACTTAACGTTAATGAAGCAACCTTAGCGAAACCTCTTATATGGGTGGATGACATGGACACTAGAAAAAAATGGGTCCCTGTTGAATGAATTGATTTCAGTGGACATACCCATGTAATGCCTGTAGATGTTAATAAGGGCAATGAAGTTCAACCTATTAACACTTAAAATAGTATAGCATCATGCGTCTACACTAACTCATAAACTGGGGATGGACTTAGAAGCCGTAGAAAATTTTATATTCATCATCATCATCATCATCATCATCATTTCCCAACTCCAGTTTCCTGGGTGTGGTGTACAAGCGCTCGCCATCTCCTGTCTTCATACATCTTCTGTTCCAGTACATCCTCCTATTTGTGTCCTCTCTCCTCCACATCTGATCTTACAGTCTCTACCCAGCATTTTCTTTGTCTTCTCAGTGGTCTTCTTCCTATGAGATTAAGGTCAAAATATTTTCTGGCAGGTCTTTCACTGTTCATTCTCATTATGTGCCCATACCACTAAAGTCTTTCTTTATGACAGTGGTAATAGGAACCTCGATACTAGCTACTTTCCTATTCACTTCAGCATTCACTTCTGATCTTATCCTTTCTGGTAGTTTGGTTCATGGTTCTAATGAATCTCATTTCAGTTGCTTCGATTCTACTGAAATCTTTGTTTAGTAGGGTACATGCCTCTAAACCATACGTGAGGATTGGTACAAAGTAAGTGTAGTACATGATTGTTTTTGCATTTTGCGGTATTTTGCAGCCCCAGCAAAGATTTGTGACTTGACTGTAGAAGTTTGATGCTTTCTGTGTCCTGCTGAGTATTTCCTGCATAACAGTGTTGTCTTTCGTGATTGTGCTTCCAAGGTACTTGAAGTGGGAAGCTGATTCGATTTTTACTCCTTCCAGAAATATATTTGAGCTTATTCCTTCCCTATTGATGGTCATTTCCACTGTCTTTGTTTTGCTCATCTTCAGTCCAAAATTTTTGAAAGTTTTGTTCCATTCGTTAAGTTTCTTCTGAACTTCAGCTTCTGTCTCTCCCCATAAAAGCACATCATCAGCAAATACCAGGGCGTTTGGTTCACTGTCCATTTTCTTGATAGATTTTATGACCTTGTTCATTACTATTACGAACAGGAGTGGTGATAGGACACTTCCTTGTTGGACACCTCTCTTTGTTTCAAACCATTTTGATCATCTGTTCCTATCTGGACACAGCTGTAGCACTTCTGGTATAGCATCTTGACTTTGTCAGTTAAGTACTTTGGCACCTTTAGGTCTTCCAGACATTCCCATATCTTGTTTCTAGGAACACTGTCATATGCTTTTTCAATGTCCACAAATGCTATTACAAGATTTCTTCCATATTCACAGTACTTTTCTGCTAGCATTTTTACTGCAAAAGTAAGATCCACAGTTCTTTGACCTTTCCTGAACCTGTATTGTTCTTCCTCAAGCAAAGGTTCCACCATCTTCCTAAGTCTCATTTCTATGATCTTTTCCAGCAGCTTCAGTGTGTGTGACAAAACCCGGGTTCGATTTCTGGCTGATCAGGGGTTTTTAATTGTAAATTATTAATATCCCTGGCCTGGGGCTGGGTGTTTGTGTCGTCCTTAACGTTCCTTTCCTCGCATTCAACACTCTACACTTCTGCAATTCCAATTACACACAGGTTCATATCATAAGGTGCAAGTAGGGGCAAAAGATCTCTATAAGTTGACGCCCCGAACAATTAGCACTAAAAAACACATCATACACCAACCCAAAGTTATTCTGAAAGCCGTCACAAATCTCTGGAAATTCATAAATAGATGGCTCTTGGTACGAAATTCTGGTAGAATATCAAAATGTGGTCCGCATTCTATTTTTATTTCTGCTGTAGTGTCATGGTCATAACTCTCACAATAACAGTGGGGACAGTCAACTTTAATAACAATTCCTCACCTATTAAAGTGCATGCTCTACTGAAATTTCTACAGTGTCATGATATAGATATTGTTATGGTACAGGAAGTCTCCATCAGTGTTTTTTCTTCAGCATACAACTACAGTGCTTACATAAACACTGTAAGTGATAACCTAGGTGCTGCTATTCTTACAAATCATGTATTGAATTTTAATCAATAGAAAAGCTTCCCTCTGGTCGTGGTATGAGTGATAGATTTCAGGATTACATATTTTACAATGTTTATGCCCCATCTGGAAGCAACAAACACCAGGAAAGAAACAAATTCTTTCAGTCAGACTTAACGTATTTACTTCGCTCCTTGCCTACGCATTATGTGATGGCAGGGTCGACTTGAACTGTGTACGGCGTGCAGCGGACTGCATAGGTCCCTTCAAACCAAGCAGAAGCTTAGAAACTCTGATTACAAACCTCCAAATGTGTGATGCTTGGATGCTAAAACATAATTTGCCATGATTTACTTTCTTTTCTTCAAATTTGGTGGCAAGATTGGATTGCTTTTATGTTCCACAAAACTTAGCTAATGAAGCAAGTTGTGTAGAAGTAGTACCAGTCGCATTTTCTGATCATATAGCTGTCATTCTATGTATAAGATTAAATATAAATTTCATATCTGGAGGCCACTATTACTGGAAAATGAACATAAATTGTTTTCAGAAAGCTAGTATACTTGAAGAACTGGAAGTACTTCAGGCAGAATGAAGTAAAAGAAAGAATAGATATCAAGATTGTACTGACTGGTGGGATTGGTATGTAAAGCCAGAAATGAAATATTTCTTTAAACGAAAATCTTACGAACTTTATCAAGACAAAGAACATCTACTAAACTTCCATTTTACGTGTATTTATCACCTGAGTGAATAAGTAACATCAGCTGCTATACAGCAGAAATACTTGCTATTTATCAACGACTGCAGGGACTCAATATACAAAGTCAGGTCAATGAACCAATCAAAAATGAACAGATCAATCTTTATCATTTAATGAAAGACTATAAACACCATAGATCATCTCTCACAATGAAAGTTAAAGATCCAGAAGGTACAATACAGTCGACTATCGGTAAGGCTTTCGATGGGTTTTAACACTGATGCATCAAGGCAAGAGCTCAAAAACACCTGGAATTGATGGAATACCCCAGGAATTTTACTCTGTCTGCTGGGCAATAATTGGAGAAGATCTCACTTGCATCCTGAACGCTGTCTTACAGAGGAAACAACTTTGTGCATTCCATCGTAAAAGTGATTGTTCTACCAATAAAAATGTTCTCTACAGCTATTACTGTCAGCATTTATCGCCTAATCACTCTTCTAACATCATCATCATCATCAATGTCCCACTCCAGTCGCTTGGGTGTGGTTTACAAGCTTCCTCCACTCCTTTCTGTCCTTCCACTTTTCCTGCTCCATTACTTCTGCCACATCCAATCCAGCTTCTCTAATGTTCTTCCAGATCTTATCCATCCACTTTCTTCTCGGTCTTCCAACTGGCCTCTTTCTCTTAACTTCTCTTTCAATTCCCTTCTTGCTACCCATTCCTTTCCCATTCTTTTTACATGTCCGAACCATCTCAGTTCTTGCTTTCTGTATTTTCTGTACTAACAGTTCTATATTCAGCTCTTCTCTTATTTTAATATTTCGAATTCTATCTCTTCTTGTCTTTTTAACCGATGTTCTTAGAAATTTCATTTCTACTGCTTGCAGTATCTCTTATTAGTTACCAGCGTTTCTAGTCTGTATGTTACAATTGGTACGAAATACTGGGTATATAATGTTAATTTCGTTCTCTTGGGTACTTCTAGCGTATGACTGCAAAATTGCAAGCTGTCCACTTCATGGCCGTATCGATGAGTATAATCAACAAATTAATCTAAAAGGCCACCTAATCGATACTTTATTTCTTTTGCTTTTGGCAAACTTAAAAATACATTAACAAACACAGTACATGTTTCGACCACTTAGTGGTCATCTTCAGCTGTATATAAAAAATCTTAGATGATAACATTTAAAAGCAAGCACATTGGATCTTAAAACTATATCCCATGGGAATCTAAAAACTATTGTTCTAGATGCTTTGAATGAAATGGAAGATGGGGGGGGGGTAAGGAGATTTATGTGAATGATACTTAAATTACAGTATCGTTTACAATTGTGTTTAAAAACTTAAATGATGAAAAACATATTTAAAATTTAATTAGATATCAGGAACATGTTAACGCAGAGAAATACAGAAGATACTCTGCTATGGGAGCTCATATGAAGGAGGCAAATCACAATTTCACTAACATCAGACAAGATCTCCAAATTATCAGTAGGATTAATAAAGGAAGTTTAATGAATAACCTAGAAAACATCCACATTACTCTCGATAAACTAGAGAACAGGGAACGGAATCTAAACGAAACGAACGAAAAAACCTCCTGTACGAACAATTCGGTAAATACGTGGAAATGGTAAACAGTAAACAAACAAGACTAACAAATGAAATACTCGAACACGACGTCACTGAAACACAACCAGTAATCCCTCCCCCCTCACAAGATGTACTAGATGACGACACAACTCTACTTACCCTTCCTCCGGAATATTCCACGAACAATCAGACCATGTCACACCGCTATCACACTAGGTCGTGCACGAAGGCAGTTCTCCAAGGCAACGCGGATTAAACATTTGCCAGATAAGGTAAGTCAAGGCCACGCAATCTCGAATACAAATATCTTCCCGCTATCTATTTAGAATTCAGAGCTTTTTACTTTTATCATATGTCATATTTTAATATATTACGATCTCCTGCTGGTTACAGATCGCGAGGCAAGCTGTCCGAATCAGATCGCCATTTTATATAACAGAAGCCACCACAGGGTTTTAGCAAGTTAAACGACTAACACAATTTCTTTTATCACATTCCGAAGAGCAATTCTCGGAAGTTAAACAGTCAACACGGCCTTTTAACCACAAGAATATCACTCAAGGAAGTTATTAAATATAAACAACAAATACCTGAAGACTGGTGCATATGACATAAACTTTCATTCAAACACAAGTGTTTTTTGAATAAGTGCCTTACCATAGACACTTTAGAATATTTTAAAGTATGTTTATTAAAAACAAAGTGTTTAACATCACCACAGATGCGAATTTTAATTAAGTTATTATTTTCTCACAAATGCCTGAAGATTATTACAAACACAAACTTTTTATTCACGCCACAGTACAGTTAACACCTTGTATAGAATACTAAATGAAACTACCGTAGTTTTTAAATTTAAATCAAGAACACGTTAAATAGCATAGAAGAGATATAATACCAATATAGTTGGTCTGTTATTGGACATTATAAATTTTCCAGCTAACTCATTCCTGGTTGCCAGCATTTCACCCCAGTGTGCTAAGTTGGGCTCATCAGTTGGTAAATAGCACACCTACCAAGATGCATGACTAGTGCATACCGTGGAGGCCACTGCGTAAGCTACTTACAGGCACCAGCAGTGCCAATGCACTATGAGAGACTTTGTCTCATTATCAAAAATTGATGCCTGCCTGGCGATCAGATGATATAGATGTAGATTCCCATAGGTAATGGAACACGTTAAACAAATTTCCTACCTTATATGCACCACTGTGGTTTAAGTGAAGGCCATCTGAGCGCAGATCCCTATCTCCTACCCACCCATTAGGATCTAGGAATTTCACTCCCAGTTTCCCACAGACCCACTCCATAGTCTCATTTAAATCCCCAATCACCCTCCAGTCAGTATCCCTCCTACACAGTATTCCACTGATAACTATCTCCGCTTCCTTACACTTCACCCGTGCTGCATTTATCAGATTCCACACATCTCCAGCTATGTTGGTACCTATATCAGCTTGCCTTACGTTGTTGGTACTGACGTGAAACACTACCACCTTCTCCTTCCCCTCCTCCCTCTCTTCTACTTTCCTCAACATCTGCCTCAACCTAATTCCTGGATAACACTCTACTCTGGTTCCCTTTTCTCCACATACTTTCCCCACATGTCTAACGATGGAATCCCCCATGACCAGAGCCTCAACCCTACTCACCTCATTTGATCCCCTCTCCTCCTGGTCAGCCCTATCTTTTCTGATAGCTGCAGAAGCTACTCCCTCCTCCCTTTTCTCCTTCCCATGACCCTGTTCCACCTGTCTTTTCCTATCCTCTACTCTACATTTCCCTTTCCTACCTTTTCCCTTCCTCCTACTTCCACACATCTCAGCAACAGTTCCCTGTTCCTCATCTTCCCTCTGTTGTTCTGCCTGGAGTGACTCGTACCGATTTCGCATAGACACTTGTCCTGAATTCTGATCCTGAATAGAGCCCTTAGCCTGCAATCCCCTTCGCCTTAGAACATTAGACCACCTATCTTCTCCAACTCCCCCCTTTCCTTCCCCCTCTCTTGTACATCTACTGTAACCTGTACGTTGTTTGAGGGAGGCCTATGTTCCTTCCTGTCTTAGGTGAGAATCCTAATTATCTCCCTCAAACTCTCCAACTCCTCCCTCATACCCCTCAATGCCTCGCCACCCCCAGTTCCTGCACGTGCACTCCTTAGCCATTCTTTACAGAAAAAAATGAAAACAAAACATACTTACATACATTATCATTCTGTTGTTAATTACTGAATACCATAACCAATACACAAGAATTACACAATTCTAAACTTCAATTAAGCTTATCCTAATTACAGTAACAGAAGTTTAGTAAGAGGTTTTCTACGGATAGCTCTACTATCAGATCAAAAATTAGATGGATGGCTTTTCCGGCGTTTGCTCTATTAACCAGCGTTTCGTCCTAGGTCTGACACTAGACTCTTCAGAGTGGGATGTGTCAGACCCTACCCACTGATGCTGGGGTGTATGCAGGTGAACTTATCAGAAGCTTATTTATGAAGCACAGTCTGATAACTGCATACGGGAGATAAAACTCCACAATGGAATTAATGCCCGCCTAGCAATTCCAAATGGAAATTCTAAGTTCCCATGGAGGGAATTAGATTCTTTTTCACCAATAGAGCATATCAAAAATCAGATCAAAAATTAGATGGATGGCTTTTCCGGCGTTTGCTCTATTAACCAGCGTTTCGTCTTAGGTCTGACACTAGACTCTTCAGAGTGGGATGTGTCAGACCCTACCCACTGACGCTGGGGTGTATGCAGGTGAACTTATCAGAAGCTTATTTATGAAGCACAGTCTGATAACTGCATACGGGTTAATAGAGCAAACGCCGGAAAAGCCATCCATCTAATTTTTGATCTGATTTTTGATATGCTCTATTGGTGGAAAAGAATCTAATTCCCTCCATGGGAACTTAGAATTTCCATTTGGAATTGCTAGGCGGGCATTAATTCCATTGTGGAGTTTTATCTCCCGTATGCAGTTATCAGACTGTGCTTCATGAATAAGCTTCTGATAAGTTCACCTGCATACACCCCAGCGTCAGTGGGTAGGGTCTGACACTAGACTCTTCAGAGTGGGATGTGTCAGACCTAAAACGAAACGCTGGTTAATAGAGCAAACGCCGGAAAAGCCATCCATCTGATTTTTGATATGCTCTATTGGTGGAAAAGAATCTAATTCCCTCCATGGGAACTTAGAATTTCCATTTAGCTCTACTATACCGGTACTACACGAATATTTTACAGTAATAAAATAAGCATGCTAAATTCTAATAAGGCCCATCAAGTATTGAGTTTTGATTGCTGGGTTGAGACACTCCTCGTGTAGTGTCCATAAGGAAATGTATCTTAATGACAGTGAATTGTAGAGTATTTTATGTTTGTGTATTTGCACTTTATGCACCTCCCTTCTATGTCTTGTTTTGGGACAATTTGCAACATACCACTAATTCCATACCACATTATGATTTAATAATTCTCTTGCAGAGTATGTAGTTGGAGGCTTCCAGGAAGAGGTCATTTACATAACTTGCATGGTTCACTCATTTTTAAAATTCCTTTTTGAAGCCTAACAGAAGCTCCGTTGCATGCTGTAGTTCTCCTTGTTTGAAATGTCTAATTAAGAATTGGCTCTACACTTTTGTGATCCATTTGAATTCATCCCATATCTCCCTTTCCTGTCTTTCCTTATTTGACTACTATTGATTACTGATTGTCCAATGCTATCTTGTTTGATAATTCAATTGGTTATTCTTTCTTTCTATAAAATATCATTTAAACCTCTTTGAGAGTATGAGCTTGGATTGCTGGGTCATTTTTGAAGTATTATTCATATCTCAGTGAGCTTTTAGGAGTTAAGGGACAATACTTGGATTGAATACTCATAGCCTACTAAATATTAGGGAGATGACCTATATATGTCCATCTTTGTGAGTAGTAACAGGCAACCCAGCTTTCAGGATCACCTTTTGCAACCCCTGAACTATTACTAATGGTACACAAATTGGCATTTGCTTCAGATGAGACCCTTTTCTATCTTTGACCCTGTTAAATATTGTAGTATTCCAAAAAGTAATGGAGAATCAAATAAAGGCAACATAAAGGCCACTTAATCTCACTTGTTATCTGCATTCTTGTAAAGAACTTAGATCACTATACTCCAGGTAGTGTAATTGATCTTGACTGGCTTAAGTAGGAAATTAAATTACACAGACAGTTTTATGAATTTGAACATTTAATATAATTTATCCTACAAATAGCTTTGGTCCTCCTTTGAAACTTTATCCCAGTGGCTATGAGTTTGCCATTTCTTAACCTGAACTTAATCATAACATAACAAGAAATTGGGCAACCTTGTTGAGGCAGTAAGGATATGTTGAGTTCTCCTGGAAGAATATGGCTTCAATTCACCATAAGAAGTTAGAAAATTTAGAAACAAGGCTAACTTCCTCTTCTAAGGAGAAACATTGTCCTGGGATACACCCAGCCTACACCAAGTTAATTCATAATGAAGAAGGAAACCGGTGGTGAAGTACAGAAATTGCTGTAAAAATATACATCATGTCCCAGTTCTTCTGAAAATAATGGACTACTGTACTGTATTGTATGTTGCTAATCACTGATGTTATTTATAACTTACATCATCATCATCATCATCATCATTGTACAGTTCCAGTTTTGTGGGTACTGTTAATGAGCCTCTTCCACTTCTTCCTATCCATATACAACTTGTCATAGAGAACATCATCCACTGTCCATCCTCTGGTAACTAGATAAATCTTTATCATGTCCATCCATCAGGTTTTAGGTCTTCCTGCAGGTCTTTTCCCCTCCACCTGTCTTTCCAAATTTATTCTGGCTGTTCTTGTAGGCTCCATTCTCATCACATGCCTGAACCACCATAGTTTGGATGGACCGATTCAGTCTAATAGGGATGTCTTTATTCCGGCTTCTTTCCTCACCTCCTCATTTCTTAACTTGTCCCTCTTGGTCTTCTGGATGGTGGATCTAAGAAATTTCATTTCCGATGCTTGCAGTCTTGATGAATCTCTTTTGTGAGGGTGCATGCTTCAATACCATAGGTCAATATTGGTATGAAATAGCTGTTAAAATCATCAGTTTGGTCGGTTTTTTAATCATGTCATCCCATAAAAGTGTTCTTACTTGTTGGTAGAATTCTGATCCCTTCTGCACTCTGTAATTTCCTTTCTGACCAAATTATCACTGGAGATTACACTTCCAAGGTAAGGAAAACTATCCACACACTCTAGCTGGTGGTTTCGTAGTTATACACTTGCTGGATGCCCTTCTCTGTTGACTGCCATCACCACTGTCTTGGTCTCACTGATGTTGAGGTTATATTCCTGGAACTGGGATTTCCATACATTGAATCTGGTCTGTACTTCCTCTTCTGTTTCACCTCAAATCATATCATCAGCAAAGGCCACTGCATTCAATTCACGTAACTTTTCCTCACGTTATTCATAATATTGTCCATAACAGCGATGAACAGTAGTGAGGACAGTGCACTTCCTTGCTGAACTCCACTCTTGGTCTCAAACCATGATGATCGACCTTCCCCAATTTGTACAAGCTAGTACAGTCTTTGTACAACATCTGAATTTTCCTTAACAGTCCTTTAGGAACATTTCTTTTCCTCAGCCACTCCCAGATCTTATCTCTTATAACACTATCATAGGCCTTTTCTATATCCAAGAATACAATGACTGACCAGGTTCTTGTCTTTCTCCCAATACTTTGCCATCAGCATGCGGGTGCTAAAAATTAGATCCATTGTTGATCTGTTACTTCTGAATCCATATTGCTCTTTCTCTAACTGTGGTTCACTGATGGTTCTCCATCACCTTTCTATGATGTTCTCTAGATTTTTTAGCCCACGAGACAGCAGCGTTATTCCTCTATAGTTGGTGGGTTTCCGTCTGCTGCCTTTCTTAAACAGGGGATTCTAACGCCCTTACTCCAATCTGCAGGTATTTTGTTGTCTGTCCCTACGGCATTTAGTACTCTGTGCAGCCATTGTATACCCTGGATGCCTGCTGCCTTTATCATGTCTGCATTCACTTCATCTGCACCTGAAGAATTTCCTTTAGGCATAGATTTTAACACGTTGAGTGCCAGACCGAAATTCATAGGACTGCCGTCGAGTGCCACGAGCTAATAAGATCGAATTACTCCCTGGTGCCAAAACGTTCACAGACTTAACCAAGAAAATGATCGCTGAAATGAGGATATACTTATGATATATTAGGTTAACATATTATGTATATTAGGCAAAATATTGCGACCCCCTATGGGGTCATATTGGTCATTACGAATTGTACACGTACACGCGCCCCCATATAGGGTCGCATTTATACAGTAGTTAATGCTCGGTCATACTTACCATTTCCTTTGCAGGGACCCGTTATATGCCGCTGATTATGAGAGATGTGTTAGCCTGTTCATACTGGAGCCGTAAAAAAATAACAATCCCTGATATCGGGTTAGGAAATATTTGTAAATGACGATCTTCCCATTTTAGGAAATTTTTGTATAAAATAAAGTTATATAAAGTAGTGAAAATCATGTGAATTTGGTAATTTAGGATGTAAGAGAATAATATCATAAGATATAACTTTTAATTTGAGTAAGAGAACCTAGCATTGATGATTGTGCAACACGGGAAACCAGTGACTATATCGTTGAAGACCGTCATAATTGTTGCAACAGCTGGCTTGGAAACCTGGAAGTGGGGAAGTGTATGCTAAAGACCGTAATTCATCAATCTGGATGAATATGCAAGATCACTGTTTGCTCTGTACTGGGTTCAAAATCACTAACTAGTGCATGTACTTTGTCTACATCATCATTGTCTGACTTGTTTGATATATCGTCTAGACTATCTGCACTAAGTCTTTTACTGCTCGTATTACTCATAGCGGCGTAAAAAAGACAAGGAAACTCACAGCACAACACACTTACATAAACAATCCGTGCGCGAGATAGTGACTTTGTCACCCTACAAAGCACTCTTGACGTACCAATATGGGGTCACGCCTAAACAGGAATTGACATATGGAACATGGACTATGCACGTACTTAAAAAGACGACCAACAGATGGCAGGAAGAGACTTTATACAGCTTCGAAACACGTACTTACTGCACACCCAAATGGGTTTGCACAGTTCTCAATTTAGAAGGAACGTACAACCCCATATGGGGACGTGAACTTCAAAAACTTGACTACTCGCACGTACCCAAATGGGGTCGCTTGGCACTCAGTGTGTTAAGGCTGTCTCAGTTTCTCTCCAGATGATGGGAGGTTCCTCATTGTAGGCTCTGATTTCCGGTTCCGTATTTTGTTCTTGAACTGATATAATCAGCAGGTGGTAGAAATGATTCTTCATACTTCTCTCGTGTCACTTTGTCTTAACCAGATTTCCATTTTCAAGTGCGTTGGCTTCCTTTTACCTCTAATAACACTATACAGTAGTTTCTTATTGTATCTGCTGTCTTCATCCAGTTTCTGCGTGAATATATTCCACGCCTTGGGTCTTTTCTTCTGTAACTGTTCTTTTAATGTCCAGTTTCTTGTCTTGGTATAATTGTTCAAGGTTTCTGAGCTTTGCCTCGTCTCTAGTAAGATCTGGTTTATTTTTCTCCCAATCCCTTTCTTTCCTCAAGATGTTTCTTTCCCTGATTGCTGCTCTCACTCTTTCATTCCACCAAGGTGTTTCCTTCTCCCTTGTTTTCATACTTGTCTTTCCACAAACTTCAGTTGCTTCCTTAACCAATGTGTCCCTTAATCTGGTCCATTCTTCCTCTCCATTTTTCCTTTCATCTCTTGGTAACAGGTTTTTTATCTGGTTCTGATACTCAGTTCTCTTATCTGTATTCTGAAGTTCTCATACTTTGATTTTTGGCATTTTCCTGTTCTGTACTTTTGGCACATAGAAGTTTCTCAGGTCCACTACTAATAGACAGTGGTCCCTGTCAAGACTCTCACTGGGTATTACTCTGACATCTGTTACCATTCTGCTACTTTCTTCACCTGAGATGACATAATCAATTACAGTCTTTTTTTTGTCCATCCCAACTATATCGTATTATCTTATGGCTATGTCTCTTCTTGAACAATCTATTTTTCACCACCAACCCATTCCTCATACAGAAGTCAAGGAGATGTTCACCTTCTATATTTCGTCCACCATATCCATGAGCTCCCATTACGTTCTCATATCCTGTTCTACCTATCCCAATCTGTTCATTCAGATCTCCTGTAATGATTACTCTCTCTTTACTAATAACCTTTTCCAAATCATCAAGAAACTGGTTCTTATCCTCTTGACAACATCCAGTTTGAGGTGCATACATCTGTACCAAAATTAGTTCTTCTTTTCCTAAACGCACAGTCACCTGTATTATTCTCTCACTAACATGCTGAATGTCAGTGACTCCTAGATCTTTACTCATGATGAAACCAACACCATTCCTCATCTCTTTGTCATTTCCATGCCAATACAGTGTATACTGTTTTCTTAATTTCTTCACTCCTTTCCCTCTCCATTTGGTTTCACTCAGCCCCAGTATCATTAATTTCCTCCTTTCCATGAGGTCCACTAGTTCTTCACATTTTCCTGTAAGACTGAGCAAGTTGATGGTCCCAATCTGTGTTAGTCTCCTCTGGGATTTTTGCACTTTTGCAAGACCCTGTCTCTCATCAGGCCATAAACCATCATCCCTGACATGATTCTGCTCATGCTGGCTTTTTAATTTAGTTGATAAATGCATTCCGAGGCTCTTATGTGTTCTGAAAGCAACTAGAAATAAGCTCTTTTACTGGCTTGCTAGGCCTAACGTAATTGAGGATTTCATTTCGGGGTTTACTTCCTTAGCCTTTGAGGATCCATCCTCATCCCACAAGGAAGTGGGATCCATCTGTAACACCCCCAGAGGAATGGGCTGCCCCCTCTGCCATCTCTACCGTACCGAATCATATTCTCCGCTTTTGGTGCCGTTGAGGTCTTCACTCTGTACCCTGAGCTGGGACCCTGTAATAGATGTTATGCACTGGGTCTGTGTGCACTGGGACTCACATAGGCAGGGAAGCCACTCCCTGGACAGGGCTGCTTCTAAGAGGGTCAAAGAATTGCTATATGTATGTAACACATAAGTGAAGTATATAAAGATGGCAAAGTGCATGTCAGTTGTATTATTCATTAAAGAATCGAATGTGATATCTCCAAAATGTTATATTTTAACTGTTTATCCTTTTATGGTGTATACACATTCCCTACTTGATATACACACCAGTCACTAAGGTTTTGCTGAGGTGTTTTCTTAAACTTGTGACTGTGTAGTGATAATAGTATTGTTAAAGTAGAATTGTAATGACTTATTCCGCATATTATTTCATTTCTTTCCTAATTATGGTGGTGATTACTGTTTTCAGAAGAAAAATGGTAGATTATCAGACTCTTCTCTAAGTTGGTGGCCTAGAGGATGTCATAACTTGTAAAGATTTGCTCTTTTAGTGCTTATGATGTTTCCAAAACACCTGTATTTCCTTTTGAATTTGAATTTTGGAGCATTGATTGAATAATGTTACGCTTATGGCTTTAGTTTATAGAGCGTAGTTAGCATGTCTTTAGAATGGTTTTAATAGCGGTACAGTAAATTCCCAATTGTTCACGTGCAGGTCATTTATGCAACCTAAAAATAAATTTAAGTAAATAAATGTTCAGTAGTGTACATTATTTTTACCCACTTTTGAACTAGGCTTTCGGTACATTGAGTTGTAAAGGAAATGAGTTTTTTTTAGCACTATAAACTTCTCGCTGTGTGACAATTGAGTGTGATATGCATTATTATCGATCTAGTGTGTCTCTGAACATTGAATTCAATCTCAAATTTCTGTTTTTTATCATTTTATATGGCCTTCACTTTCATTTCGTCATGGGAGAATAATATAAGAAAACTAGTTCATTTATACAGTAAAAGTTGGAAGTTATGAGAAAATTGGAGAAGGGCAGCGACATTAGTTACCATGCTGCAGCTTTCAACATTAGCACTGTGTTTCAGTGTTGTGACATATTGTTTGGTTATGTGAGTCATCAGGATTCTGATTATAATGAAGTTTTGGCATCACAGAAAATACATAATGTCAAGAGGAGAAAGTAATATTCATGTCACAAATGAACATTGCATGGTATTTTTTCAAATTCAACTCTTTCATTCTTAAATTACCCTTACTAGGTATGTTGCCAATGAACCTTTCACTGAATTTTATTGCCAGTGTTTTTCAATTTTGCTTGCATGTTCTTTCCCTTGTTAGCTCAAATAACTGGGAATTTCCTGTATTTATGTATAGTTAGTTGATTTATTTTATGTGGATATGTTTTACTCAGTTGTCTTTTCTTATTTTTTTCTTCCATCTTTTGATACAGAGGTGTTATTCCAAACCTCGGTACACTCACAAAAGAGCCATTAAGAAGGTAGTACGCTGCATTATTATTTTTCTGTGTTTTATGTTTTTGCTTCTTGTTTGTTTTCTGTATGGGTTTAGTCCTGCTTTGTATGTAAGTGCTGTATGAAATTATATGTAGCCTCTTTTCTTTACCTTCTTATAAGAATCAGTTGATCATTGATATGCATTTAGGACTGCCATCCAGGTGGCAGATTCCCCATCAGTTGTTCACCTAGGCTTTTTTTTTTAAACTTTTTTCTGAATTGCCTCATTAGTTATGTGAAAAGAACTGTTGACAAGAAAACACACACACAAAAAAAAGATACTGGTATTTGACAAAATTTAGTCAATGTAATCATACATAATTAAATAGCTTCTTGAATATCAATTCTTAAAAAGAATTTGTGTTTATAAGTCCACCTTTTCAATACACATTAGACTACACACTAAAATTGAGTATTGAATTTAGTCATACAAGAAATTACAGAACATGTTTCAATCCGTATTGGGCCATCTTCAGCTAATTATAACATTGAAAAGGCATCTTAAAAGCTACACAAATACATAAAATGAGATAGAAATGGCTATTGATGAGAAGCCATAGATAAGTAAGCAGTTTCTTTTTTTTTTTTTTTTTAAGCATGACTTGCAGAGTCTGTCTTCAAATTATCTCCTTGCTTCAGTCTTAGGAGATGTTGGCAAATATGATTTTAGAACACTTTATCAGACTGGGTTTGGAGAAACTCCTTTTGTTCATATGCAGTGGATAGATCTCGTTTGTGGAACAGAGCACTTCCAGTGATAAAAATATAACTCAGCACTTTTTGAATTTGATGGTATTGTAGTTCTTTCTGTGTCTGATAGGGTCTAGGAAGAAAGAAAGAAAGAAAGAAATATAGAAAGAAGCCAATTTGATGGGTAAATGATAATGCAATATACTCACACCTCGTCCTTAGGCCTTGTTAAGTGGACTCTGTTCTGTCGCTGTGCGTCACGTCGTGTTGACGTTTGAATGGACACTAGCGGGCAGGTGGTTGGGAGTAGTTACTATTGAGTGAGGGAAGGCGGTGGAGAAGGAGAATCAAATTGGAGGGGAAGCAATAGCTTTCCTATTAGATGCTGTAATTGACTTATTTGACTGTGAAATAATTTTCATTGATTCTTCCAAAAGGATGTTAACTTTTTCATAAATTTTGTTCAGATTGAAGTTTGGTCATTTTTGGTGGAAACATATGTGGATATTCTCGAATTTGCTGAGTAAAATGCTTCTTTCGCTATATTTAATATGTCCAAATCTTGGTGTATGGAAGTAAATGAGTGACAGAAATTAGTTATGTGGTCACTTATAGCTGAAAATCTATAGTATTTCTTGGTGTTCACACGTTCTTTATAATGGGTTAGAAAACACCTCCCTGTCTGGCCAATGTAATTAGCATTTCATTGGGAACATTTTAGTTTAAAATGTATTGTTTGTAATTAATTCCACCATTCAGTTTTTTGTTCAAAATTGAAAACAAACTTTGCACAAATGAATTTCAGTTGGGAATACTCAAAAAATATGAGACATTAATTAGTGAATGATGGGGATATCCAGTGACAAGTTTTCACTAAGAAAGTGTTACTAATTTTATTTTGAATGTTTTAGAGCTGTATCTATTCTGTGATCTAAGATTATCTTAAATAAATAGAAAGAACATGAGCACATCACCTGGCTGCATAAGGAACTAAAAGGTACTCCCAACTTCAGCATTTGGAAGTATTTACTTGAGTTTGCAATTCTGTCAAAATACTGTGTCATACAAGAAAAGGTTGAAAAACAGACTATCTGTAATGGTTGTTATGTAGACCTACTCCATTTAGATAGAATATGACCAAAGATCTCGGAAGTTTGTGAAAACATAATAATTGCAAATATCTCCACTGTTATTATTATTGTTGTTGTTGTTGTTGTTGTTGTTGTTGTTGTTGTTGTTATTATCATTATTATTATTTGTCAGATAAAAGCAAACAAAACAAAAGATTGGAAATTATATTTTACACAACTTTTATAACGTTCAGTTTTCGTTGTTGTTTGAGTCATCAGTCCATAGACTGGTTTGATGCAGCACTCCATACCACCCTATCCTGTGCTAACCTTTTCATTTTTACGTAACTGTTGCATCCTACATCTGCTCTAATCTGCTTGTCATATTCATATCTTGGTCTACCCCTACCGTTCTTACTACCTACACTTCCTTCAAAAACTAACTGAACAAGTCCTGGGTGTCTTAAGATGTGTCCTATCATTCTATCTGTCCTTCTCGTCAAATTTAGCCAAATCGATCTCCTCTCACCAATTCGATTCAGTATCTCTTCATTCGTGATTCGATCTATCCATCTCACCTTCAGCATTCTTCTGTAACACCACATTTCAAAAGCTTCTATTCTCTTTCTTTCTGAGCTAGTTATCGTCCATGTTTCACTTCCATACAATGCCATGCTCCACACGAAAGTCTTCAAAAACATCTTTCTAATTCCGATATCAATATTTGAAGTGAGCAAATTTCTTTTCTTAAGAAAGCTCTTCCTTGCTTGTGCTAGTCTGCATTTTATGTCCTCCTTACTTCTGCCATCATTAGTTATTTTACTACCTAAGTAACAATGTTCATCTACTTCCTTTAAGACTTCATTTCCTAATCTAATATTTCCTGCATCACCTGCCTTTGTTCGACTGCACTCTATTACTTTTGTTTTGGACTTTTTTATTTTCATCTTGTACTCCTTACCCAAGACTTCATCCATACCATTCAGCAACTTCTCGAGATCTTCTGCAGTCTCAGATAAAATAACAATATCATCGGCAAATCTCAAGGTTTTGATTTCCTCTCCTTGGACTGTGATTCCCTTTCCAAATTTCTCCCTGATTTCCTTTACTGCCCGTTCTATGTACACATTGAAAAGGAGAGGGGACAAACTGCAGCCTTGCCTCACTCCTTTCTGGATTGCTGCTTCTTTTCCAAAGCCCTCGATTCTTATCACTGCAGACTGATTTTTATACAGATTGTAGATAATTCTTCGTTCTCGGTATCTGATCCCAATTATCTTCAGAATCAGAAATAGCTTGGTCCAATCAACATTATTGAATGCCTTTTCTAGATCTACGAATGCCATGTACGTGGGCTTGTCCTTCTTGATTCGATCCTGTAAGATCAGATGTAAAGTCAGGATTGCTTCACGTGTTCCTACATTTCTTCTGAAGCCAAATTGATCTTCTTCCAACTCAGCCTCAACTTGTTTTTCCATTCTTCTGTAAATAATATGTGTTAAAATTTTGCAGGCATGAGATACTAAACTAATGGGCTTCCGATAAGTTCACCTGCATACATCCCAGCGTCAGAGGATAGGGTCTGACACATCCCACTCTGAAGAGTCTAGTGTCGGACCTAACATGAAACGCTGGTTAATAGAGCAAATGCCTGAAAAGCCATACATCTAATTTTTGATCTGATTTTTTATATGCTCTATTGGTGGAAAAATATCTAATTCCCTCCATGGGAGCTTAGAATTTCCATCCTTGCACTTCTCTTTCAGCCATTCTTCCTTAGCTACCTTGCACTTTCTATCCACTTGTAATCACCTGTATTCTTTTCTGCCCTATTCATTTCTAGCATTCTTGTATTTTCGTCATTCATCAATCAGGTCTAGTATCTCCTGAGTTATCCACTGATTCTTATTTGATCTTTTCTTCCTTCCTAACATTTCTTCAGCAGCCCTACTGACTTCATTTTTCATGACTATTCCACTCTTCCTCTATTGTGTTTCCTTCAGCCTTTTCATTTAGCCCTTGTGCAACATGTTCCTTGAAACAATCCCTCACACTCTTTTCTTTCAACTTGTCTAGATCCCATCTTTTTGCATTCTTTCCTTTTTTCAGTTTCTTCAACTTCAGATGACATTTCATGACCAACAAGTTGTGGTCAGAGTCCATGTCTGCTCCTGGGAAAGTTTTGCAATCCAACACCTGGTTTCTGAATCTCTGCCTAATCATAATGAAGTCTATTTGATACCTTCCAGTGTCTCCAGGTCTCGTCTACGTATACAGCCGTTGTTTGTGGTGTTTGAACCAAGTATTGTCAAGGACTAAATTATGATCAGTGCAGAATTCAACCAGCCGACTTCCTCTTTCGTTCCTTTGTCCCAATCCAAATTCTCGTACTGTATTACCTTCTCTTCCTTGGCCTACCACTGCATTCCAGTCTCCCATCACAATTAGATTCTCGTCGCCTTTTACATATTGTATTAAATCTTCTATCTCTTCATATATTCTTTCGATTTCCTCATCATCCGCTGAACTAGTAGGCATATAGATTTGCACTATTGTGGTGGGCATTGGTTTGGTGTCTATCTTGACGACAATAATTCTTTCAATATGCTGGTCATAGTAGCTTACCCGCTGCCGTATTTTGTTATTCATTATTAAACCAACTCCTGCATTTCCCCTGTTTTATTTTGTGTTGACAATTCGGTAGTCGCCTGACCAAAAATCTTGTTCTTCCTGCCAACGTACTTCACTTATACCAGCTACATCTACTTTAGTCTATCCATCTCCCTTTTCAGATTCTCTAACCTACCACAACGATTCAAACTTCTAACATTCCACGCTCCGACTCGCTGAATGTCAGTATCCATTTTCCTGATGATCGCCCCCTCTCGTGTAGTCCCCACCCGGAGATCTGAATGGGGGACTAGTTTACCTCCGGAATATTTTACCTGGGAGGAAGCCATCATCAGTACATCATTCATACAGAGAGAGCTGCATGTCCTCGGGAGGTAGTTACGGCTGTAGTTTCCCGTTGCTTTCAGCCGTGTAGCAGTATCAATGCAGCTAAGCCATGTTGAGTATTATTACCTGCCACCCTTGCAACTACCGCAAGGCTGCTACCCCCCTTTTGATGAACCATTCCTTAGTCTGGTCTCTCAGCAGATACCCATTCGGTATGGTTGCACCTGCGACTCGGCTATCTGCTTCATTGGGATACGCAAGCCTCCCTACCACGGCAAGGTCACATGGTTCACAGGGGAGGAGTTTTTCGATATAGGCTAATATCACTCATCCCACGGAATAACAAAATAAGTCATAAAAGTTAAAGATCTCACGGGCAGCATTTATTTTTTTTGTTTTTAAACAATATGAAATCACCAATTCACCAAATATTGTCAAACCATTCCGCATTATATGAAACAGCTTTTTAAATAATGGTTTTGGTTTTATTCTGTTTAATTCAAAATGTTAATGAAGTATCTGCTTTGGATCTTGAATGAAAGTGGCTTGTCCTGTATTGACCAGGCATTATTTTCTGATCGTGGACCGGTCGAAACCAGAGTGGTGTAACTCAAATTTCTGTATTGTTAGCTAGTAAGATTTAACAGCTATCTTTAACAAAGGCAGCTGTGTAAATTTGCTACCAGTAATTCATTTACAAGACAATAATGCCCTTGTCCACAATACCAACAGAAAATGCACTACACAAAAGACAAACTGACTTCACTGGTTGAAGCCACTTTTAGTAACAATATTCAAACTGACTTCACTGGTTGAAGCCACTTTTAGTAACAATAGTCAGAATATTAACAAGGTAACTTACCTAGTTCTTACTGGTGATGGTTTTGTATTCTTGAATGGTCTGGAAATAAAATTCAGCTATTTCTTCAGTATTATGACACTGACTTATCTTGTTAGTGTCAAAAGATAGACATCATTGACCTTAGTAGGGCAAGTTACTGCAAAGATGTTTAAAAACTTAAAAAGATAACTTACCTCATTTTCCCCTGGATGAGTGAATAATTTGAGAAATTTGACATGTACACTAACTGATGCGATAAAAAGCAATTTTTGCTTCAAATAATGGAAGAGAAAACCTACACTGGTAAAATACAACAGCTTTGTTCTGATTAGTTTTTGGAACATCTCTGTGTTTATATTTCCCTGTGCTTGCAAAAGGCTTTGCCGGAGACCTTAACTGTTGACGGAATATTATTTTGCCGTACTGTTGAGTTCGTTCCACAACGACTTGATGGGTGATAAACCTGGTGACTGAGGAACCTGGTCATTACTTTTAAAACTCCTGATGATACTTAGTTTTTTACATACTGTACCCCTTACACAGCTTTGACAAATGTTTCAGGTCATTGGCCTGCTTCAGAACAAATCCTCTTCCAATAGGTTCCAGGTGGCACTACTTTGCTCAGTAGAATGTGGTGGTATTTCTTCTTCTTTAAGAGATACATTTCACTTTCACCAAGTGCCCCCCCCCCCCTATTGTTACCAAAACAATCCCAAACCATAATGCTACCACCCCCGTGCCTCACAGTTGGTGTTAGGCAGTGGTCTGTCATTCTTTCTCCTGCACATTGGCTGGCATACTGGCAACACTTTGACCCATACTCCCCAGATTTTGACTCATCAGTCCGTAGCACACGTTTCCACTTGTTAATGGTCCAATCTTTGCATTTCTGGCCCAGTGAAGTCTCTGAGATTTATATCTACATGTTAAAACAGGCTTTCTGGCAGATACACGTCCACACAACCCAACATCACATAATCAGTGTCATCATTCAGCTGCATATAGGACTGTTGCCCGGGTGTCAGACACCCTATAATTTGTTTACCCAAACTTTTCATAAATGATTTCAGAGAACTTGGAATTTCATCGATCATTTCCCTTGATAAATCATTCCATTCTCTAAGGACTGATAACCAAGATGTTAGGCCCCTTTAAACAACAACAACAACCACCAACATCATCGTCATCCTTTCCCTAATTAATCTTTCTATAAAATGTTTTCCCAACTTGGCCTATTCAGTTTCAACTTTATCTTCAAATTACAGTATTATGATCTTTCCTACCTTTAAAAGCTCCACTCAAGCTATTCGTCTGCTAATGTCATTCCACATCATCTCTCCATTGACAGCTGAGAATACCCCACTTGATGAGCTGCTAGTCTCCTTACTTCCAAGTCTTCCCTGCCCAAAGTGTACAACATTTCCCTAACACTACTGTTTTGTTAGAAATCACCCACAACAAAACTTGCTGCTTTCTTTTGGATCTTCTCCAGTTCTCATACCAAGTAATGCAGGTGTGCGTCCTATACACTGGAACCATACTGTAATTGGGGTCTTACCAGAGACTTATATACCCTCTTATTTATATCCACCCTACAATCGCTAAATACCCTCATAACCATATGAAGAGATCTGTAACCGTTATTTACACCCCAATGAAGATTTTTCCTTATACACCACCTGACCAAAAAATTGAAGAATCCAGAAGGGGAAGAGGTAACAAAATGAAACATCACGTGTTCACAGGGTATGTGATGTTATTTCAGTGATTACAAAATAGAGTCAAATTTACAAAGAACTTGGCAGTACGATCCCACTTATCAGTATGACGTTGCACATCCTCTGGTCTGGATGCATGCAGTGATTTGGTTCGGAAGGGTGTCATAAAGTCATCGTATCCTCCTGAGGCAAGCTGGCCAACAACTGTTGTAACTTAACCTTGATATCCTGGATACTAGCACTGGGACATAGTTTATGTGCAAGCTAGTCCCACAAATGTTATATCGGGGACATATCTGGGGATTTGCTGACCACGGGAGTTCCCCAATCTCATGCAGACAGTTCATAGACACATGTGCCATGTGTGGACAAGCATTGTCCTGTTGGAGAATGGCACCACAAAACTGTCGCATGAAAGGTAACACCTGAGGACCGAGGATGACTGTGATGTACCGTTGTGCCGTCGGAGTTCCGTCAATCACTATCAGCCGTGTCCTGAAGTCATACCCAATCGCTCCCCACACCATGATACCAGGAGTATCGCTGCTTTGCCTGTCCAAAATATTGGAAGAATTCAACATTTCCCCAGGTTGCCACCATACTCATAGACGTGGGTCACCCATAGTAGTGCAGAACTGCTAATTATCACTGAACACACCATTCATCAACTGTCCATGCTTCCCAGTCATGATACCACTCAAAAGGCAGCTGTTTGTGTTGAGGTGTTAATGGCAGCCTACGCATGAGACAGTAATTCCCTAGTCCAGCTGCTAGTCTCCGACCAATGGTGCAGAATGACACAGAATGTTGTACGGAGTCCATTACTTGTTGTTGGTTGCCATGTTCAGATGCGAAGGGGTTACTCTTTTGCTTTACAATACCAATATAAATGGTCCGTTATTGGAGATTATAAATTTTCCAGCTAACTCATTCCTGGTTACACGCACCAACACAGATGGGTCTTATGGCGATGATGGGATAGGAAAGACCTAGGAGTTGGAAGGAAGAGGCCATGGCCTTATTGAAGGGGTTACTATGTGCTTGGTGCATGATACGGCGATCCTCTCTTGTGGTGGTCATACGTGGTCAACCGGAACCTTGACGGCGAGTATGCCTGCCCTCATGTTTCCGTGCTGTCCTACATCAAGCCAGAATCCTATCCAAACGCCCCACAAATCTGGATATTGCAAGATTTGACCAGCTGGCTATATGGAGACCCACAATGAGGCCCCTTTCAAACTCTGTCTTTTACTATCTTAGAGGTGAAGCTTCCACGGTGTGAAGAATTATTTAGTTTAATTTCCGGGTTGAACCGTGTTGTAGTTGTCCGTACATCACGTACAGTTTGCCGACGTTTCGAATACATTGCAGTATTCTTTGTCAAGGCGACTGAAATACCCCTACTCGATCCGAGGTAATTAGTCTCCCAGGCAGTAATTTACACTACTAGAGTGGCCCTGACCTTGGCCTTTTATATCCTAGTCTTTCTGGCTGATGTAAGCCCTGGCTGTTTCGTGAGCATTCTGGAAGGTATGTGTCAGAGCCAGGTAGTGGGGGCTTGCCCGCACAGTTATGTAATGGGGTTTCGGCCCATGTGTTTATGTTGTGGTATGAACTATGAATGATAGCCATCCAAGAATTACTGATTTTATATCCTTCTTCTAAATTTATGTTGTTTGGATGTTTCTTGATTTCAATAGCCTCGCGGATTTTCCTTTCCAGATTCCAAGGGATAGCTGCTAGGATCTTGGTCTTATCAAATTATATTCCGTGCCTTGTTTCGTAGGAATGCTTGGCTACCGCTGAAATATCTGTGTTTTGGTTCTTGGTGTGACGGATATGTTCTTTTAGGCGGGTGGAGATCAGACCTTTTGTTTCACCAACATAACAAGCTCCGCAGCTACATTCATTGTGATATACTCCAGGAGCCTGTAATTCTGTTGTGTCTTTTACTGCTGGTAGATAACGGGCTAGCTTCCGGTGAGGTTTATAGATGGTTTTTATGTCGTATTTGTCCAGTATCTTGCCAATCCTCTCTGTAGTATTTCAGTTGCCTTGACAAAGAATACTGCAATGTATTCGAAACGTTAGCAAACTGTACGTGATGTACAGACAACTACAACACGGTTCAACCCAGAGATTAAACTAAATAATTCTGTCTTTTACTGATTACGCTGTCTCACACCAGTACACAGCATCTCCGTGTCCTACATGTTGATTGCTCAATGTCCAAAACTGTTCATCTCCCTTATACTGTATATCCTATCAGGTCTGGTAACAACGCTAAACATGGACAACACTAATACGCTGTTGGCCATTCTACCCGTCAGAGAGAATTGCAATTCTAATCATTTACATACCTGCCGGTGTTGTGTACATGTACAAAGTTACATTGACATCCAACCATTTCTTATGGGTGCTTCAGTATCTGTGTTAGGCAATGTATTAATACGTAAGTACTTACAGTGATTCCTGTGCGGTACTTTCACCGCTTCCACACAATAATTACAACTGAGAGGACTTTTCCTTTTGGTAAAACACACAACCTGACTTTTCATTCTGATTACTATCATACCTTTGTTTGCTGTCCATCTTGCAACATTGTTGAGGTCTTTCTGCAGTCGCTTGCAATACTTAATTTATTTATTACTCTATATTGTATAACATCATCTGCAAAATGCCTTATCTTTGATTCCATTTCTTTACCCACATCATTTAAGTATATGAAAGAATACATAAACGTCCAGTAATACTGCCCTGCGGGACACTTCTAAATTGTTACAAAATGGGATAAGACTACTTTACCTAGTGTAATTATCTTAGTTCTCTTTTCCAGAATTGTAGCCTCCCATTCAACAGTTTTTTTGTCTAGTCCAATAGTCCCCTTTTTCTTCAGCCATCTCCCATGGTCTACCCTATAAAAAGCTTTGGGCCAATACGGATACAGTCCATTTTATCACCTGAAGCTAAAATATCTTGTTGGACTCCTTAATTGAGCCTCATTGGAATAACATTTCAAAAAACCGAACTGCCTCTATCACACCAGTTAGTAATTTTGCAAACTTGCCTAATATATTTTACAAAGCAAGTGCCTAATCTAACCAGAAAGAACGCTTTCCCAGAGGTTACTGCAATACATGTCAAGCTGACTGGCCTATAATTACCTGCTTTATGTTTATTGTACACTGGGGCTACTATAGCTACTCTCCATTCATTTGGTATAGCTCCTTCATGCAAATGGTAATCAGATAAGTATTTCAGATGCCGGGCTTAGTGGTTCAGACGGTTGATGCGCTGGACTTCTGACCCCAACTTGGCAGGTTCGATCCTGGCTCAGTTCGGTGGTATTTGAAGGTCTTCAAATATGACAGCCTTGTGTCAGTAGATTTACTATCAAGTTAAAAAACTCCTGCAGGACTAAATTCCAGCACCTCAGCGTCTCCGAAAACCGTAAAAGTAGTTAGTGAGACGTAAAGCAAATAACATTATTAGTATTTCAGATGAAGCACTCTATCCCAACTCGTTGCCTTTAGTACAACTGCAGAAATCTTATCAAATCCAGTTGCTTTTCTAGCTTTCAATTTTTGTAAATGTCTTTATTAGAATAGGTAAATTTCAGTACTTTGCCAGTACTGGTAACCCCCCATCTACATGGATATTTTCCTTGTAACCAACTATGGTATCTTTACATACTGCTGCCTTCTGTAAGTCCTCAGTTTGCATTCGGAAGATAGTGAGTTCGAACACCATTGTCGGCAGCACTGAAGATGGTTTTCTGTGTTTTCCCATCTTCACACCAGGCAAATGCTGGAGCTGTACCTTACATAAGGCCATGGCCATTTCTTTTCCACTCCTAGTGTTTTCCTATCCCATCGTCACCATAAGAACTATCTGGGATGGTGCGACATAGAGCGAATTGTAAAAAAAAAATATAATTCCTCACATGTATACTTCCCTTGTTCATTAATGATCCTTGGAATATCCTTCTTGGAACTTGTTTCTGCCTTATAATATCTATACATACCCTTCCATTTTCCCTAAAATTCATATTACTGCCAATTTGAAATGTTATTTTTAAGAGGCATTTTTGGTAAATTCAATTTCCTAGTACGTTCCTTCACTCTCCTTTTTCTTTCTAACGTGCTACTCCATCTTAATCTCTTTATTTGTCTGTTGTAGTAAACTGGTTCTTTCCCATTCCTTACAACTTTTAAAGGTACACACCTATTTTCTCACTCCTCAGCAATTGTCTTAAACCCATCCCATATGTTGTTTACATTTATCTTTTGCATTTTCCATTGATCATAATTACTTCTTAAAAACTCCCCTATGCCTCTCTTATCAACCATATGGTATTGCCTAATTGTCATAATTTTACAGCCTTCCTTTCTATCACATTTATTTTTAACTACGGTAGAAACAGCTTTGTGATGACTTATACCAACTATCACTTTAGTTTCTCTGTAGAAATCATCTGTTTTTATCAGCAACACATCTAGAATTCCTCTAGTTGGTTCCATCACTTTCTGATTCAGCTGTCCTTCCCAGATTTACTTATTTATCATTTACGATATTTCACAGTTGACACTGATGTTGGTTGTTACCTAGTTCTGTTAATTTTAGTGCTGATTTCTACAGCTGTAAGCCTTCAGTTATGACCACTTGAGATCATAATGTGTTTATCTTCACCAACAGGTGATCTTCTAGAAGGTCCACTATATAATCAATCTTTTATGAGTGCTCATCTCTTTTAATATTAAAAACTTCATATTTGGTCCGTATTGAAAGGAGACTAACACATAATAAAGGAGACTACAAATGATCCACCTTATATCAATACAAAATATGTTTCTAATACAAGCTCTCAACATTTTTATTAGGGACCGGTTTTGATGTCCTTGGACACCATCATCAGCCACAATAGGTCAAAT
Organism: Anabrus simplex; assembly: GCF_040414725.1. Taxonomy (NCBI): domain Eukaryota; kingdom Metazoa; phylum Arthropoda; class Insecta; order Orthoptera; family Tettigoniidae; genus Anabrus; species Anabrus simplex. The sequence continues at coordinate 1,332,294,358 of NC_090265.1, read as the reverse complement.
GAACAAAGATATATATATATTACAGTACAAAATATAGACCATTAGTAATAAAATAACATAAAATGGGAGAAATAACATTTTTCAGATCCCTTCTCGTGACCACACAATCATAGTAGAATAGCCTTTCAGTAAAGGAATTACAAGAGCAATAGCAGTGTTTCGTAGGCTGCTTCTTTCATTCTTTCATATTGTTAGAGACTATATTAATAAATCTGGTTCTAGTATGATAAATCTGCATTATCATGTCTTTTTTAAGGAAGATCTATTTCATTCTCCCCTTTTGAATAATGTTTGATCAGAGCCTACTATGAATATAATATTATGTGCTATATGATTCCAAGCTTCCGATGTATGCTTCCTGTTGAGTAGGTGAATATTAAAAGATATCACTCATTATATACGACGACATCATCACTTAAAAACAGCCTGTTTTGAGTTACGTATACCATTGAATTCGTTCTTGCATTCACTTTTAACAGGCTGTATTTGAGTTATGACGCTTTTAATGAGTGATATGACATGGGGGATTTGTGACAAAAATGAGTTATACTGTATTTGGAATATTTTTATAGAAAGTAGATTGCTCTGTTTAAGTTCTTACTCTCAGAGGAAAGAAGAGAAACCATATTTTAATTTCATCAGGCATGTCTTTTTGATTTGAGAACCTAGTTAATGTTTATGCTTTGTCATTCTGGTGTGGTCGATATGTGTTGTCTTTGAATGTTTAATGTATATTCATAACTAGGGCTTGGAAGTTGAGGAAAATTCCTTTTTTTTTCTTGAGTGTTCGATGACCAGACCAGACATAATATATGGTCATGCTGGGTCATTGTAGGCCAGAAAGTGGTGGGTTTTATTTATCCTTTTTTTTGCCTTTCTTCACATTTTTGTCTTATTGGTCCTTTTTTAGCTTTTTTTAAAAGTCTTAATGGCATTTCCTGCAAATTGACCTTCCTTTGCCTACATTGTTTCTGCTCATTGTCAGTTCAAATCATCATTAGTTCACCCATCACCTCTTTTCTGTAGTACCTTTTTATATATGTTTGAACAATATCTGAAAAGAGAGAAAATGAAATTTGAAATTGAATGAAAAATTTAAACTAGTGCATGAAAAAACAGGGGTATCAAATTGTTTGCAAGATAAGTGAAATATTGGAGAAAATTTTGATGTGAGTGTTTTTGAAGAGAAAGACCTCACATACTTCAAGTATGAACCCTTAACATCCATTGATGTGGAGATATGTTTCTCGACGTTTTGCAATGTGATGTTAGAAAACCGATGATCCTTTACATGTAAGAACCTGGAGATGACTATTGTGATATACCAAAACCGACTGAGGTAAATTTCCTGAATTTCAATTTTTGTAACTAGTGTTTTTAAGCCAAATATGATTCCAGTTACACTAATTCCACTTTTTCCAGGATGTCCCTTGTGGGTTGGTTTGCTGAAATCATTCTAGGTGGAATTTTATTTTCTAAATTCTGCAAGAACTTTTTCCAGCAAATATGGAATTCTTATTTAAACTATATTAATCTGAAAATACATAATGTCTGAAAAAGAAGTATTTCACTCATATTTTTGCACTGTAGGTTACATGCTACCAGAATTCTACATATATAAACTTGATATTCCTTCACAAATATGTGATGGATGAATGAATTTGGATCACATTTTTACATCCTTTTTGCAAGCTTTTGCCTTTTTTGGATATACTTTACATCTTTTTACAGGTCTCTTTTAGGCAATTTATAGGTCTTCAACTTCCAAGCCCTATTCATAACTGATTCATTTCCTAGGGAGCTATGATTATTTCTGAGTGTACATTTCTCCTATTCTTCTAAACTGATAAAAGTGTCTCCAAGTGTCGCTCCACTGAGAGCCTCTTAAGAGCAGAGGTTCATACCACTTGGTAAGAGCAAATTATAGCCATCATTTATAGAGTAAATTGTTAAATATTAATCCAACATTGGTATTTACTAGTGCATCTGTGAGCTGACGAATATTTCTAGGAATGAAAAGGTGACTATTATTAGCTTGACAGTGTGATATTAAATGATATTAAGCTTCAACACTAAAGGAATGTGTCACATCCTTATAATCTGTAATTATTTTCTCAATACACTCATTTACAGTATCATATAGATCAAATTCAGTTCAACACAAGTGCAGTTATTAAATGTTCACAGCTGTCAAATCGAAGTGTGGGCCGAGTTGCTTCAGATATTCTTCTACTCTTGTGTGACCATGCTGCAGTACTGGTAGAGCATTATCCTGAGCTGCCACCCCGCATCATTGAGGTAATTACTCATGCATACACTTCTTGTATGATAATACAATGATATACTACGTTAAGTTTGCTCGTGGCTGTATTTATCAGGTACTTGCCCTCACGCTGGCCCAGCTCGTTCCCTCCGGTGATAAACATCTTTTGGTATCACTGATGTTCTGTTTGGGTGAATGGTGTATGCGTGTACCTGGCCGTGTCCTTACAGTGGCTCATGAGGACTCCTGCTTGCTTCATATTGTTTTCAAGGTAAAGGATTTGGATTATTACTAATGTACGTATATTATAGACTAACATAAATGCAAAGCAAAAAGCAAAGTAATCTCTGCCATTAATGCTTTCACGGCCCTTACTTATAGACATGACGCTGTATAGACATTTGGGCTTATGCCGTGTCAAGAAAATAAGGTGAAATTCTTAACGTTTTGCAGAAAACTGTGTTCTGCATCCTCAGAAGAAATCTTGACTGACCACGAGAAAGGCTTCTTAAACAATGACCCCATTGAAATTTTGAACGTTATACTAGAAGTGGAAATGGTACATTCATTCACCACCAGATGGCCCCCAGGACGTGGCACAAAGCTAGCATTCGAAACGGAAGCTGACCGAACCCTCACAATCAGACTAAGCGGTTCGCATAACGTGTTTTGCGTAACATATGACATAGGCAGGTGTAAGATACAGACACAAGCCTGGAATGAAACATCTGGCGATGAGCAACGTACGAATTTGGAAGAAACACCGAGATAAAATAACAGTAGTGAAAGGGGCAGGGAAGGGAACTACCTATGTAATTTTTAATGGCTGGCAACCAGATATTGCTTAATTGATAGCCGGTGTCCCTGTTGAAATTGTTAGGATTTGTACGTATTTCCACAGCTTCCTGTATAATCCTGGAACTGTAGTGTCTAGTGTGGGTAAGAGCTCGAGCATTTTGGAACATGGCATCATGACCCGACGATAGAGCGTGCTCAGCTATTGCCGATTTGTCTGGTTGGTTGAGACGAATATTACATTCATTTTCCTTGGTACGGGTACCAATGGACCGGCATGTTTGGCCATTGTATACCTTACTGCACTTACAGGGAATTTCGTATACCCCAGGATGTAAAAGGGGGGACAATTTGTCCTTGGTTTTACTCAGACTGTGAGCAGTTTTAGTCATAGTTTAAGAAGCCTTTCTCGTGGTCAGTCGAGATTTCTTCTGAGGACACAGAGCACAGTTTTCTGCGAATGTTAAGAATTTTATCTTATTTTCTTGACACGGCATAAGCCCAAAAGTCTATACAGCATCATGTCTACAAAGCAATCTCTGTTCAGGCTGTGAAGGCCCTTGGAGGGGTGGAAGGTAAAGACTTCCACTATCTTGAAAACTTTTACATGATCCTATATAAAAATAGACATGCAAAAGCATAATGTTGATATATGTGTATGTATGTATGTATGTATGTATATTGGGTATTCAGCCCAAAGGCTGGTTTGATCCTCTACAGCTCCACCAACAGCTGTCACATATAGCCTAGGTGTCACTGAAGAGGCATACTAGGGAAATGAGGAGTGAGGTAGTTTCCCATTGCTTTCCTCACTGAGCCAGAAGTTGCTATTAAATATCATTCTGTCAAGCCCACTGAAATGTATGCACCAGCTGACCCTATGAGCGATATTTTCACACCATTCATAACAGGGACTGGCTGCCTAAGGAACGGTATTACTCGAATCGCCCATACCTCGGTCACTTTCATATTGTCAAAGCCAAGGATGAGACTGAGACAGACAGGTCAATGAAAGTAACAAATTTATTCTAGCCCATACCAGAAGACATAGTGCACTGTAAACACTACATCCCGCCAACAAAGGCATTGTTGATATATAAGAATTTTAAATATCTGAAAGTAATAATAATAATAATTATCATCATTATCAAATATGAAATTTACCAAGATCGATAGCTGCAGTTGCTTAATTGCAGCCATTATCCAGTATTACATGTGATAAATATCATTTTTGATCCATTTTAATGATATTTGATTGAAATAATAGCAATAAGTTCATTTATTAATTTGACCACCTAATCAATACAATAAATCTTGTCTTTGTTGAATTACATTGACATGTTAATTAATATGGTACATGTTTCGCCTTACATACAGGCATCATCAGCCATGGGTTTAACCTTACAGTAAAATCAGGCACCTGATTTACATATAAATAAAATAAAACTAACTTATAAAAAACCTTGAAGAGACTTGAAAAAAAAAAATTAAAAATACTTTCACCAATTGTCAACTTTTCACTCATAGCAATATCTTTAAAACCAACATTGTAATAGTCTTTAGCATATGTTAATTTTTACATTTTACTTACAGTAGTAGTCTTCCAATGTCAATATTGCAAATACTTTCATGAATTGTCAACTTCTTACTCTTAGCAATATCTTTAAAACCAACATTGTACTAGTCTTTACCATATGTTAATTTTTAGATCATGACTTGAAGCCCAAATTCAAATTTTTAAATATCATATGGTACTATATCCCAACCCATTGTCTTTAGTATATCCCCAGAAATCTGATCAATTCCAGCCGCTTTTCTAGTTTTCAACTTTTGTATCTTATTAACCCTCTACTGCATACTGTTGCCATTAGGCAACAAATAACTTTTCACCTGTGTAAATGGATAAATATTATAGACAGAGGTAGTTTTACGGCACACCTTCAACTGTACAATCAATTAAACACTTATCCCAGTGATGCCTTGTTTTTTTTACATAACATAAGACAAAATAGCCCTACAACCAAAGGTACTCCTTCCACCCCGTCAACATCCACGCGAACCAACCACCGTTTATTTTACGTGGGCCCTCCTCATCATATTACCACAGGCTTCAGGAGTACCTCTGGCTCAACCTCAAAGACATTACCGACCTACCGTCGTGCAAGTATACTTGCGCCCTGCAATACGTACCCATGGCCAGTAGGCAGTAATGTTCGGTCTTTGAATGTTAAAAGCTTAGCGTACAATTTTGGAAAATCGTATATATATTCCAATATGGCAATCCACATCACATACGAGTGTTAAGCTAGTAGGCCCAGTTAAGAATTGCTGGTATATCTAAACCACTGAGCGTATGTTGAACATTAAAGCTTGCAATTTTCTTCACCAAACGGAAACGAAAAATAATTCATGCAGTAGAGGGTTAAAACTAGAAAAGCGGCTGGAATTGATCAGATTTCTGGGGATATACTAAAGACAATGGGTTGGGATATAGTACCATATCTGAAGTACTTATTTGATTATTGTTTGGCCGAAGGAGCTATACCAGATGAATGGAGAGTTGCTATAGTAGCCCCTGTGTATAAAGGAAAGGGTGATAGACATAAAGCTGAAAATTACAGGCCAGTAAGTTTGACATGCATTGTATGTAAGCTTTGGGAAGGCATTCTTTCTGATTATATTAGACATGTTTGTGAAATTAATTACTGGTTCGATAGAAGGCAATTCGGTTTTAGGAAAGGTTATTCCACTGAAGCTCAACTTGTAGGATTCCAGCAAGATATAGCAGATATCTTGGATTCTGGAGGTCAAATGGACTGTATCGCGATTGACATGTCTAAAGCATTTGATAGGGTGGATCATGGGAGACTACTGGCAAAAATGAGTGCAATTGGACTAGACAAAAGAGTGACTGAATGGGTTGCTACATTTCTAGAAAATAGATCTCAGAGAGTTAGAGTAGGTGAAGCTTTGTCTGACACTGTAATAGTTGAGAGGGGAGTTCCTCAGGGCAGTGTTATCGGACCTTTATGTTTTCTTATATATATAAACGATATGAGTAAAGGAATGGAATCGGAGGTAAGGCTTTTTGCGGATGATGTTATTCTCTATAGAGTGATAAATAAGTTACAAGATTGTCAGCAACTGCAACGTGACCTCGAAAATGTTGTGAGATGGACAGCAGGCAATGGTATGTTGATAAACGGGGCTAAAAGTCAGGTTGTAAGTTTCACAAATAGGAAAAGTCCTCTCAGTTTTAATTACTGCGTTGATGGGGTGAAAGTTCCTTTTGGGGATCATTGTAAGTATCTAGGTGTTAATATAAGGAAAGATCTTCACTGGGGTAATCACATAAATGGGATTGTAAATACAGTGGAACCTCGATTATCCGTTCCCGGAAAATACGTTTTCCCGGAATATGCGTTCAAATTACGTGGTCCCGCGAGCATCGTAATTGAATCACGTTGTAAAAGTCCCGCATTATCCGTTCCTCGAAGAAACGATTTCCCGGATCAACCGTCCAGAAATTCCAGTCCCATCAACGCTAAATCCTCGATCAATCGTTTTTTAATAAACTGTATCTCACAAAAGGACGGCTATGGCATATTTATGGATCTTGGCGTTACTGCACCGGTACCGGTACTGGAAAAGCGATCGGCGGTGAACTTGCATAAGGGACCATCTTAGCATCGCATTCGGGTGGTATTGTTTAGAAAATCTCGGAAAATCATAAAGCAGAGAATGACGACAACAATTGCAAGGAGACACGGCGCATTTCGACAGCTCTGCTTGAAGACGGAACGAGTTTCGTCAAATGTTCGCACTTATAAAACGTCCATATTATGTCCAGGGTTAGATGTTTATATTTTTACTTTTTTCGATCGTACTGCCGAAGAGGTTTTTGGCACTTTGTTCAGGGCACTGCAGAGTAACTGGGCTTTCAGGCAGGAATCGAAACTGCTTCTTAACACAAATTCAGTATTTTTGATATTATCGTTCATGATTATGTTAGCGAGACCAAAACACATGTTGCACCTAAATGTAATTTAAAAAAAAAAGAAAGCCATGGGAGGTCTTGGAATTGCCTATTACTGTTTAGGTCCTAATGTAAGACTGGGAATTTTACGTTTTCGTGTTAAAATACCAAAAACCGCAGTCGTTTTATCTGCGCACGTTACATTTTAAATGGTTGGTATAATTTCAAACTCGTACTGACATGTGCAGCGAGCCCGCTTTCCAGATGACCTCAAGGTCACGAATAACCGTAATTTCTGAAGTTTTGATATTTCTTTTATCTTTTCAATTTGATTGGATTTGTGACGCGCAGAATTGAACATAATGCATATAATGCATTCGAGAACTTTTAAGAATCGATACTTACATTCGAAACCATGTTTTCGAGTTTAACATAACCTTTAAAAGTCGACGTAGGCCTAATTTGCGCGGTACGAGATTTTCAGAAACTGACTACGAACAGTATACCGGAGACCAAATTACAATGAAAGATTAAGAAACTGATTTCGCATTCATTTTGGGTGCTTTCGTATCTAATGTGCTTTATTTTATTAGACGAGAGAATTAAAAACTAGGCTACTTGTGGTCGATTGTCGTTGGGCTTGGCGTTATTAGATTTTTCGAAGAGTTTGGCTAGCCTAATCAAAGTCGCTGAACTGAAAGAAGTTTTCACGGGAAACTGACGAAGATTCCCCTGTAAAACTGAATATAAAGTATCGAGATTTTGAACTCGCGTTCCGGTAATTAATGCGGTTTCGTGGTCTAACATGTCCGCCTCACATCCAGAGGCCCGGGTTCGATTGCGACCAGGTCAGACAATTTTACCTGGATATAAGTCTGGTTCCAGATCCACTCAGCCTACGTGATTACCTTTAATTGTGGAGCTATCTAATGGTGAGATGGCGGCCCCGATCTACAGAGCCAGGAATATCGGCCGAGAGGATTCGTCGCACTGACCATGCGCACCTCGTAATCTGGAGTCCTTCGGGCAGGCAAAGTCCTACTGGGGCTGTAGTTTGGTTTGGTTTAGGAGTTTTGTAAGATTATAATTATACATATTTCATTTTTGTGATGTTTAGCCAAATTGTTGATGGTTTTCATTCATTCCCAGATTTTCCGTTTTCCCGTATTGTACGTTTTATTTTCATGGTCCCTCGAAAAACGGAGAATCGAGGTTTTACTGTAAAGGGTACCGATCTCTGCACATGGTTATGAGGGTGTTTAGGGGTTGTAGTAAGGATGTAAAGGAGAGTGCATATAAGTCTCTGGTAAGACCCCAACTAGAGTATGGTTCCAGTGTATGGGACCCTCACCAGGATTACCTGATTCAAGAACTGGAAAAAATCCGAAGAAAAGCAGCTCGATTTGTTCTGGGTGATTTCCGACAAAAGAGTAGCATTACAAAAATGTTGCAATGTTTGGGTTGGGAAGAATTGAGAGAAAGAAGAAGAGCTGCTCGACTAAGTGGTATGTTCCGAGCTATCAGTGGAGAGATGGCGTGGAATGACATTAGTAGACGAATAGGTTTGAACGGCGTCTATAAAAGTAGGAAACATCACAATATGAAGATAAAGTTGGAATTCAAGAGGACAAACTGGGGCAAATATTCATTTATAGGAAGGGGAGTTAGGGATTGGAATAACTTACCAAGGGAGATGTTCAATAAATTTCCAATTTCTTTGAAATCATTTCGGAAAAGGCTAGGAAAGCGACAGATAGGGAATCTGCCACCTGGGCGACTGCCCTAAATGCAGATCAGTATTGATTGATTGATGATTGATACAAGGAGGTGGTAATTAGAAGGAAACACTGTATAATCTGAACTTAAACAAATGGTTGTAGTAAAATAAGAATATGTAATGTAATATATTTTCAGATATATATATATATTTACTCTGAAAATATTGTTGCGCCTAATGGAATGAAGAAGTGACCTAGATGATTAACAGTATTGGGTGTAAAATTTCACCACTCAAGGATTTTTTGCTATTGGGAAGAAGCTATTAAGTTGAGACTGATGTCGAGGAACGATTATTCCATTTACAGCGACATATATTTGGTTTGTGAAAAGAAGGAATTCAAGATTATTATTATTATTATTATTATTATTATTATTATTATTATTATTATTATTATTATTATTATTATTATTATTATTATTTTGTGTAGACTGACTAAGGACTACAATTTTCAACTATTGCATTTGGGTTGGGTTTTGATGTTTGGCCAGTAATTGCGCATCCTCTGGCTGTTGTTGTTTCCTCTCCTTTATCCATAGGGTACCTGTCTTCCTTCTTGGTGGTTTGTCTGGTCTTTCAAGTCTCTTTCTGTTCCTACCAGTTCCTGTAGATCATTGTTTACTTCCATCGACCATGGTTACTTGGTCTTCCTCTTTTGCCAGTAAACGAGAAGCTGATTGGTCAGTCTGGCCTTTTTTTTTTCCTGCTCGTGACGAATGTTCTTGTCCAGACTGTGAGAAACGACGTTGAATTGAAATGTGATTCATTAACAATGCCTAAGTGGAATTAAAGAAACTGTGGTATTTAAATTAGTTTATGGTGGGTCCACCTTGTCAATACACTTTTAATGATAGAAAATTATTTATTCTATCACGCATGTTTCAGGAACAATATGCATTTCCTTCATCAGTGAAGTAAAATAAAAATATGACACTTTTGTTTAGCCCACAGTGAAAAGAAGTATTGTATCCTGATTCACCATATCAATAAATAAACAAACTAGTGAAATATTACAAAAATTATCATTACATAAAATTTTAATATTTTGATGAATCGAATGAGAATACCAGAGGTGCCAACTATAACGGATTGTCTCTAATGACTACAGTATTACGTCGTAGCAGTTCGTAGACAAGTACGGTGACCATTCGGCCACCGCTCCGCTTGACTATAGATTCACAATTAAGTATTTATTTATTTTCCACCTAGTCGATACAATGATTGCTTAAGGCAATTTTAAAGGTCAAAAGTGGTACATGTTTCGTATATTATCAACATCTTCAGCCACATAACACTGTTTAGATGAAAAATATATAAAATTGACAAAGTAATGCTTTAGAGGAAGTGTCCTTAAAATTAATCTTGTCAATCTTATGTTAATTTTAAGGACACTTACTCTAAAGCATTACTTTGTCAATTTTATATATTTTTCATCTAAACAGTGTTATGTGGCTGAAGATGTTGATAAAATACGAAACATGTACCACTTTTGACCTTTAAAATTGCCTTAAGCAATCATTGTATCAACTAGGTGGAAAATAAATAAATACTTAATTGTGAATCTATTGAAGTGCGATACGGACCATGAAACTGATTTTATGTAATCCGCTTGACTATGTTGCAACTCTCCAAGTATATACACATTGCATTGCAGTCGGAGGATTCGTCAATTTTTCGGAAATTATTAGGTTACAGAACTGACATATTTAAGTAAAATGTGGTTGCCTTTTAGTATTCTATCACCTCTACTTGGTCCAAAGCGGATCCTGCCTGATGACATTTGTCCTCAGTTTTTTCAAAAATGAAAGCATATTGACTTAAACCCTTTTACACGACTTACTGTTGAGTGTCCATTAAGCTCGTTGTAATTGATTGGATGCAGGGTCTGACCTCTGCTGGTAAAAGCTATAAGCAACTGCTGCACTGGAGACACTGATAAGTTCCAATCTGTTGGAAACTATAACCTATTTTCAATTTCTTCTAGTGCCTTGTTTATTATGGCTTTGGTAAGTAGATATCTTTGTAGAAATCTTTCTTCCTCGCTTAAGTGCAGCCAGTATCTAGTATTCGGGAGAAAGTAGGTTCGAACCCCACTGTCGGCAGCCCTAAAGATGGTTTTCCATGGTTTCCCATTTTCACACCAGGCAAATGCTGGGGCTGTACCTTAATTAAGGCCACGGCCGCTTCCTTCCCACTCCCAGCCCTTCCCTGTCCCATCGTCGCCATAAGACCTATCTGTATCGGTGCGACGTAAAGCTACTAGCAAAAAAGAAAATCTTTCTTCCGACAACTGTAAAAAGTCGTTTTTTCTTAATATGGGTCGTCCTTTGGCCTTTTCAGTTTATAGTCTTCATACAGCAGTAAAGCTTCAAACTTACGTCTTCCACATGCCTCCATTTTGAAATTTTAGCAATTGTTAAGAGGTTTAACACAGGGCTGCAGCCATGTTAATTTAACAGTAGTATTAACAATTTGTTAGAGTTAACAATTCTTGATGAGACAACAATTTTGTTAAATTATGTGTTAAGTCTCATTAACAGCAGTGTTAACACTTAATATTCATTGAAGAAACTGGGCCTTAGAACATTCAAGCTCTTAAATCTTTAGACTTTTTCAGTCGTTAAATTGCCAGCGTTTCACCCCAGTATTGCAGCGGGCTCATCAGTTGGAATGCTGCACCTTTCCAAGATGCTGGCGCTAGTACGCCGTTGAGACACCACTGCAAGCCTCCTTTGTAGAACAATGCAGTGATGGTGCACTAGGGGAAGCATGTGCCTCCACTTGTATAAATGCCTACCTTTGGCCTCTATCAAAAAATAAGGTTCCTAGAAGGAAGCCATAATTTAATTTAATCGATTGCTAATGTTAAAACATTCAAGCTCTTAAGTCTTCTGGGCCTTAGGCTGCTCGTCGTCTGGAAGTGACTACGCACGATTACGAGATCAGGCGACAACGTGCATACTAGCGCAATTGATACCCCTCGCGAAGATTGTAACGGAACCGGGTCCACTGCAAGAGATCTCGAGCGGCCAACTCATGCGATTATAGACAATAACAGGTGACAAGCGATGGATTCCACTCGAATGGGATTTGCTGCGTGTAGTCGCCTGTACTCCACAGTTCGAGCAAGCATCCGGTTGTCTGTCATCGTCATATGCAACATTATTTTTATCATTTCTACATTTGTCATGGATTTATATAGTGAAGGCCTTCCGAGCCCAACTTGACAGGTTCGATCCTGGCTTAGTCCTGTTGTATTTCAAGGTGCTCAAATACGTTAGCCTCGTTTTGGTAGATTTACTGGCACGTAAAAGAACTCATGCAGGACAAATTGCCTGTACCTTGGCGTCTCCAAAAACCATTAAAATGTAGTTAGCGGTACATTAAACAAATGACTTTATTATTGAAAATCCACAGCCTGTTTCCAGTCTTTTGACTGGGTCAGGAATGGAATGAATGAAACCCCATCTAGCGGCGAGGATAGATGTTGTGCTGGCTGCCAAAGCCTGTCGCACTCCTCTGGGGCAATGATTAATGAATGACAGATAAAATGAAGTGATATTGTAGAGTGTTGCTGGAATGAAATATGACAGGGAAAACCGGAGTACCCGGAGAAAAAACTGCCCCACCTCCGCTTTGTTCAGCACTAATCTCACATGGAATGACCAGGATATGAACCACGGAACCCAGCGGTGAGAGGCCAGCACGCTGCCACCTGAGCCACGGAGGCTCTTATAACTTTATTATTATTTATAATATAATATTGGTATGATTTCAGTACGGGAACATCTGCAGTCCCTGTTCTAATATAAAATGAAAAGGAAATGAAAAAAGCAAATTTAAGTGGAAACAGTACGTAAGAGAGTTTTCAAATTAGATTTAAAGGTTTTATATTTCTGTTTAATCCTTTTTACCTTTTTCTTATGGATTGTGTTCTTTTCTCTCGTTTTTGTGTTACACTGATAAATTAAATTGCATACTTAATTCGATCTTTGATTCTTTAATAAATATAAATGAATATAAAAATAAAATAAAAATTAATAAATATCAACACTTTTTAATAACTATTCATATCACTTACCTTAGAGTCATAGTTAAACGTTCCAGAGGTGTTATTGTCTACCTGAAGTTTGACGTTTTAGCTAGGTTTGGCTCTATTTCATTCAAAATATAGTGAAACGTTTCTGGACACATCCGATAATAATCAAAGAACTTCTGGGGATCTTTGTCCGGATCATTGTGCAGATGATGGAGTTCTCCCATTGGCTTCCTTTTAGCTAGTATTGGGTTTACTCAGCACCGATATCTTCTTTTGTGGTTTTTCCTCCGACGCCTCGTCAGGTAGGGACTCTCCAGAATATAAACTAAATCCTCATCATTCTGTCACAGTATATTTAATACGTTTATTAACTTGACAACGTCAACTACGGAAGCACACACAGACCTTTACGGAGTACAGATGCCGCGCGAAGTCGCCTGCAGTGAACGACCCAGTCACCTGTAATCGCATGAATCAAAGTCGCCTGTAGTCGTCTCATCTCGTAATCACGCGTAGTCACTTCCAGTGGACGAGCAGCCTTAGAGTCTATATGATTTAGAGTTTATTTACAACAATAATAGCAACATTTCCAGTATTTTGAAGAAAAGATGATCACCTCTTATGGTCACTCTTGTACACAGATTTTTACTTCGAATTTGAATATTGACTTATTGAGTGTTTTTTAACTTAATACGAAGGAACATTTTTAACCCCAATCATCATAAGTGATTTTTATTTATACGTGCCAATTTTCATATCTTACTATATGTTTTTAGCTGAAGATTTTCCAAACCAGAGGAACAAAACATTTACTAATCTTTTAGTCAATCAGTTACGATTGTAAGCTAGAATATGTTTGTAATCACATAAACTAGCTATTAAAAAAGCTATTAAAGCTATTAAAAGAATTTCATCTTATTTTCTTGACACGGCATAAGCTCAAAAGCCTAAACAGTATCATGTCTATAAGTACTGGCTGTGAAAGCATCAATGGCAACTTGGCCTATGGTTTCATCTAGCCATAATCAGTTCCGTGCACAACAACACTTTACCTCCAGATTACACATATAAACCACCTCACACACTGCATTTTCTCAGAGAGGAATAAACCAGAGTATGACTGCCAGAGTATGAACACTATGTAGCGTCTTCCACGGATTGCACACCTGGAATAAACTTGCAATAACCTCGCAATGACTCCATACTGCCTTCATAGTCTGCTCCATAAACGGTGCAGTAATGATTTCACGATCAAGGTTCTTCAACACCACTCGCTCCATAATAGATAACGACCTCATCGCTCTTGTGCACACACATACATAGGCTTGCTTCACACGACTCCAGCATCACCAAAAGACCACTTGTAGCAATGCTCTAACTGAACCACCTTCAGGCGTCTCCCAATTCAACAAAACTTTGTTCAAAATTGGAGCTTTCAGATCGGTTATCGAGCAGCCGATACACAATTAGTAATCTCTAGCATTCATCCACATTGATGAATTACCATCTTCAACCTATACTTCCCGGCTGTACCCCTGGTTTCCAGTCTATTGGTTGCAACACTTTCAACTGATAATAGTCACTGTTTCCTATGTTGCACAATATTCACTGCTAGATCATGTGTACAGACTCCTACCCAAATTAAAAGTTATACAAATATAAGGATATACATGTTCAATATTCCCTAACTACAAATCCTTCTTGTAATGCTATATTCTTACATATTAACTTAACAAATTCACATGATATTCACTAATTTATATTACAAATTATTTCATGACAATTTCCTAACCTAAAATTCGGAGATTGTACTTGTGTACGGTTACAAACTATGGAAGAATGCAAATGAACAAACCATTCGAAATGTATATCAATACCTCGTAAACATTTGGAATACTGAGAAAATGCCTGAAGTATAGAACACAGTTATAATCCCCCCATACCGGGCGAGTTGGCCGTGCGCGTAGAGGCGCGCGGCTGTGAGCTTGCATCCGGGGGATAGTAGGTTCGAATCCCACTATCGGCAGCCCTGAAGATGGTTTTCCGTGGTTTCCCATTTTCACACCAGGCAAATGCTGGGGCTGTACCTTAATTAAGGCCACGGCCGCTTCCTTTCAACTCCTAGGCCTTTCCTATCCCATCGTCGCCATAAGACCTATCTGTGTCGGTGCGACGTAAAGCCCCTAGCAAAAAAAAAAATTATAATAATAATCCCCCATTGCAAAAAACAGGTGATAGATCAGATCCAAATAATTATCAGGAGATGTCTCTGCTGGATATTGCATACACAAAAATTCAGGAGCAACTTAACCACAAACTTGGGAGATATGAAGGAGATTTTGTCCAGGAAGAAGTATTCCAGATCAAATTATCAGTCTAAAGTGGATCATGAAACACCAAAATGTCAGAAACAAGAGTTTGTCATCACATTTGTTGATCTAAAACGGCATGTGATAGTATCCATTGTGAGTCATCATTGAATTTCTTTGAGGAATTTTGTTTACATCAATTAGCTTTATGGGAATTACCCTTAAGAATACAAAATCCCAAGATAAATTCCGAAATGAATTCTCTACTGGGTGAGTTGGCTGTGTGGTTAGGGCCACGCAGCTGTGAGCTTGTATCCGGGAGATGGATTCGAACCCCACAATCGGCAGCCCTGAAGATTGTTTTCCATGGTGTCCCATTTTCACACCAGGCAAATGCTGGGGCTGTACCTTAAGTAAGGTCACGGCTGCTTCGTCCCCACTCCTAGACCTTTCCTATCGCATCATCGCTCTGAGACATATCAGCGTCGGTTCGATGTAAAACAAATTGTACCAAAAAAAAATTCTCTGAACCATTTGAAATTCAAACTGGAGTTCGACAGGGGGATGGATACTTACCATTACTATTTAATAATGCTATGGAGAAAGTCATGCAAGAATGGAATAAGACATCTCAATCAAACAGCAAGATTGGCAAAAATCTTAAACTTAATTGCTTAGCATTTGCAGATGATCTTGCACTACTTGAAAATAATATAAAAGAAGCTAAATTTCAAATAGAAAAACTTGAAAAAATAGCAACAAAAGTTTGATTACAAATCTCATTTGGAAAACAAATAATGCCAAACTTCAAAGTTGAAGCACCAGATATTCTACTTAACAATACCATATGAATTAAAATTGTAAATAAGTTTAAATATCTTGGTGAAATTAAAACCTGGAACTCCAATGACAGTGCTTAATATAAGGCAGAACATTTAAATTAAAACAAGCGCAACAAATTACTTGCCCAACACACCTATACAAGAAGAAACCTCTTTCAATGAATGCCAGATTTCAACGTTACTATTCCATCATTAAGCCTGAAGTGACTTACACTTGTGAAGCACTGTTTATATTGAACACACTGAGTGCATTACGTACAGTTAGCACCAACATTAATAGTTCAAAATGTTTTGCAAAGATGTCCATAAATGACATTAAGTATTTCAACTCCATGTTAGTTTACAGTGAGTTTCTATGGGGATTTAATGTCCAAGGCATGATGCCTTGTAGAAACTAGTTTTGAGTAAGAAAGAAGTGTTCATACCTCATGGCTTTACTCATCGAACAATAGTCCTGGGCACACAATATATTTTTCACTGGAGACATGAACCTGGGTAACTGTCCTCTGTCTTCAAACAGGCCAGAGAATGTCTGTTAAGAGTGATGACACAAGACCAGGGCGAAATGGAGGTTATAACATGCGTGCACCGAACATGATGGAAGATGATAGAACTAAACGAGAGTGGTGGCAATGATGTCATCCAGCAGTAGATGGAAATTAGCTGACATTAATGCTACACTAGGCACGGAGAGCAGAAGCAATTCCGGGAAGAAGAAGTGAGCAGTATTTTGATGGATAAAGGTGGAGTTGAGTAGAATACATTTCATTATCCGCCAGCTGCAAACAAAGGAATTTTTTCTTCTTTCATTTTTGGTGGTCCAAGAAAAGGAGGAGCAGATGCAAAGAAGCACCAGGCAGTCCAGATATAAGCTATGGGAAACTCTCCCAAGGAGATGACCGAATCAATCGAGTGAAGAAGAATATAGGAAATACAAAAACACAATGTAGAAAAATGGTCTACGAAAACATACACATAAGTAGAAATACTCAAGCGGGGGCGGGGGGGAGGTAGGATCGGGTGAGTACTCGAAGGCGGAAAAGGAGATATAAAATATTGAGTTTACAAAAGTTTTAAAAAAAATTAGTTGTAAAGAGAAGAAAAATGATAACTCTCATTACATTTTGCTGAGTAGTCTTCGGGCAGAGAAAGTGCATGACTTGCTAGAGTGGCGGAGGGGGAGGAGGGGGGATCTGCACATGAGGCAAAAGAACACCAAAGGAAAAAAAACAATAATTAAATATTAAGATAATGTAGAAAAATCTCTTTGTAGCTGTGAAACACGTACTCTTTTTATATCTAAGGAATTATCAATTCTTTGTAGCAGCACATTGACTGGAATTTTTTTTTTTTTTTTTTAATGTGTATGATCCTATCCAAAGAGGACACAGATATCTGATGAAGCAGAACTTTTGGGGGTGATTTCTGAGTAACACAAAATTAGGAAGTTTAAACCTACTTTGTTTGTGTTTCTTATTATAGCAGGATTGATACATGTGTTGAGCCAGATATAGATGTTGGAGAGCAGATTTCCAAGGTGCAGTATCATTGTTCTTAGAATGGTTTGCAAGAAGAACCGTTAAGTCCCACTTAGGGGTTTAAAGGGGTCTGTAAAGGTCTGCCTGAGAAGAGTAACAGAGCTAAGGGAAGAATTTAAGGAAAGGGCAAAGGAAAATAATTCCTTATCCCATTGCTTTTGATGATCGGAATGAAAGATAGGCAGAACAACCTTTAAATTTCAATGATATCTCTCCACTAGATTACTTTGAGGATAGTGAGGGGTGGTAAAAATGTTGTTTATTCGTAAGGCAAGAAGAAACATGGACGTTTCTGGTTATGAAAACAGTAGTGTTATCAGAAACTATACCTTTAGGGATACCAGTGAAAGGGAAAATTTGGTCTTGTAATAACTTTATCAAGATGCTGGAAGAGAATTTACATAAAGGATGGAGAACCAACAATTTTGAAAAACCATCAAGTAAAGTGAAAATATATACATTGCCAGATGAAGAATGTGTGAGCGGCCCTCTACAATATCGATATAGTAGGTTTCAGGGGGAAAGGTAGGTGGGGAAGCAGAGTGCAAAGCAGGAGAGGGAGTGTTGGTGGGTTTTGATTTTTGAAAGATGCTTAAGTTCTAATGTAGTTGTAAATATCTTGGCATATTTTAAACCAGTAGAATTGAAAAAAATTCTAGAATATGGTTTTTGAGGTTCCTAGATGACCACCCTTTGTAGAGCTATGGAAATATTGCATTATCATCAGGCAAAGGATAAGCGGTAAAACTATTTTAGAAGTAGATTCAGATGTAGGTTTATAAACCAGTAAGTCTTAAGTTAATTTAAATGCCCTTTGTAGTTTGGATTGGACAATGATTGAACAATCTCTTTACAGTAGGGGTCATAATGCTGATGACATTGACATGAAATGAAGGACAGTGGAAATTCAATAAGACTGTAGATGTAATTAATATCCAAACATGAAGTTACAGATGAAGAAGTGTCCAGTGATTGACTGGTGGGAGTAGAGGTAAAACTCATCAGATAAAACTAACTATAAATTTATTGTAGGCCTACACAGTACAACACTACACTTACTTCAACTAACAAGTTTGAGCGGTGTCTTTAAAAGTAGGAAAGATCACAATATGAAGATAAAGTTGGAATTCAAGAAGACAAATTGTGGCAAATATTTGTTTATAGGAAGGGGAGTTAGGGATTGGAATAACTTACCAAGGGAGATGTTCAGTAAACTTCCAATTTCTTTGCAATCATTTAAGAAAAGGCTAGGAAAACAACAGATAGGGAATCTGGCACCTGGGCAACTGCCCTAAATGCAGATCATTAGTGATTGAGAGGTAAAAAACAAACAAGAAAAAAGCATTAGCAACAGGATTGTCCTGTCTAGTAACAAAGGGGGGGGGGGGGGGGGGGGGAGAGAGAGAGAGAGAGAGAGAGAGAGAGAATTATAACCTAGATAATCTCAACACCCAGCATCCAGTGCACCCTATTTATGAAGTAACGAGGGAGCCTCAGAGATTTAACAATAACTTCGATACATATATATTTTGTTTGGTAAGAACATTAACCCCTTAAGCGGAGAGCTCGGTACACTCACTCTCAGGTGGGGAGCGACTTCTCTGATTGAAGAAAATATTTAATTACTTGTTTAAAAATAATCTTAGATTGTAATGAACTGCTGATGGGTCCCAAGAGAAATATTGACTTGAATATAGTGTATTTAATTGTTTAAAAAATCCTGTCATTTTAATTTTTTGATACTTTGTGCAAGAATGTACTAAGTGCTTTCGCACTGTGATACTAAGCTTGTTTCTTCCTAATAGCAAAGCTATGGTTTTCTTTTATACAGTGACTTATACCTAAATATTGTTTACTAAAAATTTCTGCCTGGAAATACAAATTTTGTTCTTGTAAATTGTAGATTTACAAAGTTTGCATGTATTTAAAAGATTTAAAATGGAATAAATGATAATACAACATTTTCTGTTATGTTGGTTAGCACTTTTGAGGTATCCAGTTTATATATCTACAGTTCATAGGTGACACACACTACAGGTAATATTTACAGTATTTACAGTCTTCACAGTGTTATGTCTTTCACAGCTGTTCATTATGTTACACATGGAAGCAGATCATGTTACATACCCTGTCCCGGTTCTGCATAATTTGTATGATTCCATTCTGAAATGTGATTGTTTTCTTAGTATGTAAGCTTTCCACCCTAGCCACCCCTTCCATAACAAGAGGTTCTCATCAATAAACACTTTGCAATCAGGGTTATAAGCTTCCAAGCATTTTTGCTGCTAGGTGGTCAGATACTAGCTTTATCTTGCAAATTTTGGCAGGAATTTATCCATTATATACCTCATTATCAGAGAAATGTAAAAAGCTGTAAAAAGCTCTTCTGTCATCAGCTCATAGAAAACTGGCATGGTCAACAAGCGATTGTGAGAAATATAATCTTCTAATTTAGGTTTCTATACAACTCCTGCAGCAACAGTATGCCCATAAAAAGCTTTCTTTCATCCTTATTTGTCTGGACACAGTCTCGATTTTGACTCCTTCGTTTCATCTTACTAACCTGGGTTTTATGTGCGATTTTCTGCTGGACATAAAGATTTGTCTGTTCAGCTATGTTCTGGCATATCTCATCATCAAAAAATAATTCAAATATTTCACTTGGTTTTGTTTACCCTAAAAGTTCTCCCTTTATGCCACGATGGAATTTTGAATGAAAATGGGACCTTCTTTGCCCATTTTCAGTCTAAGTCAACGAAGAAGTTGCACTCGTTGGAATATTAATCAGTATTATCGTCACTACTGTCACTGTCATGATCACTAATTTAACTGAAATCGAACACGAGTCATCTCTTTCACAACAGCTGAACATTCGCATCAGCTTGGCCCAAACCCCGTACATTCGAGTCTGCATTACTTGTTTCAGGTAAATTCCTGTTACTTACAAATTCCCCTATGGCAGAACATACTTCACTACGATCAACATTTAGTTTATTATAGTCCATAAATGTTTCTCCTCTGACTGTGGGGCCGGTAATTCCTTTTAGACATTGTAGCACTGGGCGAGTTGGCCATGCGGTTAGGGGCGCACAGCTGTGAGCTTGCATGTAGGAAATGGGGGATTCAAACCCTACTGTTGGCAACCCTGAAGAAGGTTTTACATGATTTCCCATTTTTACACCAGGCTGTACCTTAATTTAGGCCACTACCACCTCCCACTCGTAGCTCTCTCCTATCCCATTGTCACCATAAGACCTATCTGTTGTAAAGCAATTTAAATGTAACTTAAAAGCTTTGTAGTCTGTTGAACACACAAGTAAAATATTAATTTCATTTTTTTTTTTTTTTTATAGGTATGTGATAGTGTAATATTTATATTTAACTTGTTTGTTCAACAGACTGAAAAGCTTGTAAGTTAAATTTAACTGAGTTGACACTGGAGAGGATGGTTTCCTTCTTAATAAAGTAAAGCAATTCAATAAAATAAAAAAAATATTTGGGATTATACAGTATATGAAGTGTGTTTCAGTAGAGTTTCTGACTCAAGGCAATTGACATCCTTATTTGCTTGGGTAAAAAATCAAAATATATATTGCATAAAAAAATAATGAGGAGCCAGTGACTATTCAGGTAAACACATGTTGATATAGCATATGTGAAAGGAAGCATTACATACTGTGTGAAAGGAAGTATTCTTTGAAAGTAGATTATGTTCTTGGTGGAGGATTTTGTATATGTTATGTTTGGTTTTGTATGTCCTGTATTTACACATGCCTGTGTGGTAAGTTACTGCTTGCCTTCTTACATTCTCTTCTTTAATTGTTGACTGCCTAAGCTCTTGAGTTTAGAGTGATATTTCATTATAAAGAATCAACCCTCTTTAATGCAAATTCCATTTGAATCTGATTCTATGAGTGCTTAGTGTAATATCTTGTTGTTTTACTTCAGTGGTGAATCCTTTTTTCCCCTCTCTTTTTTTCTAATTATTGCATCTTTTCTGATGTAGGTGCTTAGTCAGTTATCATCTGGGACAATTTCTAGTGATAACAAGAATAATGCAGCATTACTCCAGGCAGACATAGTGCATGACTTTGAAGCAAATATTGTATTGGACAACTTGGAGAACAGCAGTGTGCCTCAGCATGGGCCCATATCAGTGCAGCTGGCTGCACGAATGGTGAGTTCTCTGGTGACTCATATTGTAACTACTGTTCAAATAAAAAAAAAAATTTTTAGGTTTAGAACTTTAATGTATCTTATTTCTTCCACAGGTTCTCATGCACTTGGTAAACCACCTAGGGCATTTTCCTATGGGTATTGGAGCTGCACGTCTTTCTTCCATGGTTGTTGAGCAGGATGATGTCCCTGGATTGTCAGCTGATGAGCTTAGTGCTGAAGTATTTGCTGCACCTAATATCCAGGTACTACTTTTTTATTGCTTCCTGTACAACATAGCCATTGTCTAATATGTGGAGCTGATAATCCTGTGGTTTTGCTCCTTAAGACAACAGTCGCTAGTGCAATAAATGAAAATTCAGGCCTGTTTAGAATTCTTGTTTTATTTTAATATTTCTTTTAATAGAATATCTCTCCACAGCATTTGCAGGCTGCCACAAGGAGAAAGAGTACTGTAACCATATATATTATTTCACAGAAAACAGAGTAGCTTTGAGGTGTCTTGAAGTGTCTTGTTAAGGTCTGTAGGCATGGTTTCTGAATGCGACTATCACAATTTAATGGGGAATGATCCCTCGAGCACCGATCATGAGGCTAGACTGTATTTGTAGTAAGGTATTGTGGTTTAATAGATTCACCTGTTTGCAAGGTCAACTTCCTCATGTTGGTCTTAATTTGTCTCAAACCACATAGTTGGATTAATTATATAGCCTACTGAAGTTTGAGGTTCAGTGGTGGTGATATCTATTCGTCTGTTGCTCCTATTAGTGGAGAGACCATGCTGCAGCTCCATTGCTAATTAGGGATCTGCTGGGCTGATGGGGAATATTGCTGTGGTATGAAAACTACCAGATTTACACACACTATATTTTGTTCTCAACTATGTATCTTTTTATCTCAAAATATTGAAAGTATAGTATAGTATAGTATAGTATATTTTCTGAACATAACAGGCAGTTGCCCAAATACCTGTTCCAATAAAATAAAACAAAATCAGAATGAAAATAAAACATAGAAATTAATATATAAATAAATCTAAATCTAGCCCTACCCATTCATCCCTCTCATCTAAATCTTCCTGAACTTTTACACACAATTATTTCAACAATTCACTGCTTGCCAAATCTGCTGACTTCACATTTCATCATCCCCAACACATGTGCTTACCTGCTCACCTACTGACTTAGCAGTTTTCTACACTGACCTACTACCAAATAAATTCCAGTTCACTTATGAATCAACAGTTACATAATATCATGCCCTAACACAGTCAATTAAACCTTCTATAATTACAATATCTAACCAGATCCCTATCATAATTACCCTACACACACCTTCAACTTTTCAACGTAACTCCAAATTATTACACATTGATATAATAGTCCTTCACTCACAATTCACACTTGACCACACTCATCTACTCTACTCATACACAACTTTATCCCTAACAGAATATTATATCACTCTTACACATTCCTCTCACTTTGCACCTTCACTCTTTCACCTTTCTTCTTATGCACCTTCCTCTCATAACTTTCTTTCGCAAATTCTCTTAATTGCACATAAATACCAGTTAAAATCTCCTCCGTCCTCCCATTGCCTGATAATCCACCTTACAATTTTCTGCTCATCCCCTTTTTCTAATAATTCACAATGTTTGGCACTCAACAGTATATTTTTTACCCTTCTGGTATCTTTACAATTACCAGTTAAGTTAAAATCGTTGCCTACTATCGCACATAATACACATGCTGTCTTATCTCTATCCTTTAACCAACCCTTATTCTTGTATAGTCCCATCAACCACCATAATAACCCTTCTCTATTTAACCTAACCACATATCTAATATTTATCCCTGCCACTTCCATTACTTTATTAAAAACACTAAGCGATCCTCTTTGCCTACTTTCTTCTACTAATTTCTGCCTTTGTATATCTAGGGAGAGATATATGGTCATGTAGCTGTCAACTTGCATTCGAAAGATAATGGGTACAAACCCATTTACTTCAGTGGTGAATCATCCTTTTTTCCCCTTCCTTTTTTTTTCTAACTAGTGCTTCTTTTATGATGTAGGTGCTTAGTCATTTATTATCTGGGACAATTTCTAGTGATAACAAGAATAATGCAGCATTACTCCAGGCAGATACAGTGCATGACTTTGAAGCAAATATTGTATTGGACAACTTGGAGAACAGCAGTGTGCTGTTAGCTGCCCTGAAGATGGTTTTTCGTGGTTTGCCATTTTCACACTAAGTATTAATTAAGGCCACGGTTGCTTCCTTCCCACTATTAGCCCTTTCCTATACCATTGTCACCATAAGACTTATCTGTAACAGTGTGATATATGGATTTAACTTGTTGTCAAAAATAGAATTTGCAGATGCTTGGTTATTTTAAAAGGTTTGCTACTAAGAGAAAAGAAAAAAATATGAGTTCACCATGCAATATGTAACACAGCTATATTTGGCAACATACAGTTCGAGGGTGAAGGTAAAACCATGGGAAATATGTAGATGGATAACTGTTATACTACAGCAATAAATGCAACTTACAAGCATGAATAAGTACGCTGTAGCTGATACTTCACTGCACCACAACACTAATAATAAAAATGCAAGAACCAAGAACACTGCTACCCAACAACAATAATAAAAACAAAACCATCTCAATAAAACATAATCAGTACAGGGAAGCCATCACAAGGAGAAATATCAAAGGAAGAGCACTTGCCAGACAACACAAATGTGACATCCCTACACAAACAAGGAAGAAACTGCACTGGACCCCACCTATATTAAAAGAAAAGAGGCACGGGAACTTGACCACTCTATGTTAATAACACTTCATTAAAGTGTTAAAAGAATTTAATAAAAATGAAACAACCCTCCTCAATAAGCTAAATACTTGTGACCCCTACGTAAAATTTACAGTTGAATCTGAAACAAATAGATCCTTAAATTTTCTAGATCTTAAAATTAGGAGAAGCGACAACCATCTAAAATTTGAAATCCTCAGAAAACGCACCTACAGAGCCAACATGATCAGACAAGATTCACTGCACCCTGGCTCCCACAAAAAGGTCTCTGTTTATAGCATGATATATAGAGCCTTAAACATTCCCATGTCCAAAAAAGCTTATAAGAGAGAAATTAACACCATCAACACTTTAGCACACCTTAATGGGTTCAACAGTAATTTCGTTGACAGAATTCTCAATAAGATAAAAATAAACCCACCACCACACTTAAAAAACGAAATAGAATACTAACTTTGTCACCTTCACTTTCAACATCAATAACATATACCAAATCTCAAACATTTTTAAAAACATAACCTCAATGTCGCCTTTAGAACCAACAACACTACTTCTAAACTTTTATACAACACAAACACACTTAACAAATCCGAAAAATATTTGCAATCAAGGGTCTACAAATTGACATGTAATCAGTGCAACACCAGATATATCGGACAAACTGGGAGAAACTTTCATATCCGCTACAAAGAACATGTTAATGCAGCCATATACAAAAGATTTTCTGTTGTGAGTGAACATATGAAAGATTACAATCACTCATTCTCCATCCTAGATAAAGATCTAAATATCCTACATATAACCAAAAAGGGGAACTTTATTAAACATTTTTGAAAACATTGACATAAACATCAATCAAAAATCAAATGCCATCCATAATCTTAACGAAATCCAAGAAAAAACTAACATCCTGGTTGACACAATAATCAAGAAAGATTAAGCTCAAGTAAATCTATCACAACACACATTACTGGTCCGTCCTCCCATACTTCCACTGACCCTCCCTCCCCTCACCCGCCGTTTTCCCTATCCAACGCAACATCGGAACGGTTGCCAGTCAATGTGGAGCTCAACACCGACCCATCCTGATCTACACAAGCGTAATGCTGGAGGAAAGAATATGTGAGTAATATTTTGCGACTCCCAATACTGTCTTTAACCTCTACCTCATTTTTTTTGTTCTCATAGTCGGCTTTTTATTTCCAATTTAGGTCCTGACTATACTTGTGTTCTCTGTGATGCAACGGATCTTCTATAAACTTCACTCTATTTTCCAGAAATATGACATTTTAGAACATCATCTGTCTTCACTAGTTTTTTTTGTATTTCCTCCAGCCAAGTAATATTGTACTAAATAAGCTGGAACCCACACTATCAACTTATTTTGCCCAAGTTTGAATCCGTGTACATTTTTAACAGTTTTCCAATTGTACTTGATGAATATATTTTTAATATTGAAGCCATGTATATTTTAACGTAAAACTCCCATTGCATTTGTTGACTGTGTTTTATCTCAGATGTTTATGTATCACTGGTTTTGTCGTATGTATTTCTTCTTTGTTATTTTGCTGATGATGACCTCTAAGCCAGGTCGAAACACGTCCAAAGTATTTTAAACAAATATGTAACCTTTAAACAGACCATTTAATAAATGGCAGAAATGTATTGAATAGGTGGACTTAATATAATTGAATTCTTCTAGAATTTTGTCTTAGATACTAGTGGAAACCGTAGATATAACAAGGGAGAGGAAATGTGTGATTAATTTTTTTTCCCAATTTTTGTTTTAAAAAAAAGGAGAGAAAATTTTGCGCGTAAATACGATATCTAGGAAAAGCATTTGCAACTAACTCCAAGAATAATCAAACACAAATTATACTGTTGAAAGGTAGGTACAGCTATGCAACTAATGGTGATAACAGAAGAAAAAATAGGAATTTAAGATTTCACTTAAAAATTAACTGAGTAATTCACCGAGATCAAGAACAACATTTTAAATTTTGGAAATCTTGAAAATTAAATGATGCAACATGGGGTAGCCATTAGTTCAAATAACTCGTTTTCAGCAATTACATCTTTGGGTGAAGATAACTAGTTATAACTAGCATTAAAGTTCCTCATATCATTACAAGTCTGTTTTAAACCACCTTTTCATTTCACATACATCTTCATTATAGACTGTTATGCCTTTCAGCATTCAGTCTGCAAGCCTCTGTGAATTTACTATATGCCACCGCTATCTATGTGTAACTAGTGCTGTGGCCTCATTTAGTTCTATACCCCTTATCTTTAAATCGTTAGAAAATGAGTCTAACCCTCATCATCTTGCTTTCCCTCTGGCTTCTCATACCCTCCATAATAGAGTCCATTTTTCTTATAGGTCAGCAGTTCTTAACCTTTTCAGTCTTGTTACCCATGTAACTTATCGGGAAAACTGATTTTACCCCTCCTTAATATTTTATCGAAGAAAACAACACTAGTATACAAATAGCCTTTATTAATCGTAGAGACGAGAATTATAGGCACTAAAAACAGTTAAAATAGGCAGGCATATAGGCTCATAAATTAGCCAAAATAGGCATGTAAATAGGCACAAAATGTAAAATAGGCAACAAAAAAGGCATTAAAAATACTTATAATTTAATTACATGCTCAATTACTGTCAAAGGAATTTACAGTAAACAACGTTTCAATGTTTTCCAGTAACAATTTTGTTCTCCTGTCAGGCAGAAATCTCTCACCATCGCATAAAGTGATTGGACAAAACTAGAATGAAGCCACTTCATCTGGTTTTAGTTCAACTGCTTCATCCACCTCACCTCGTAGCACTCTGGCTACTTTTACCATAGTTTTCCATCATGGATTTTGCTGCAGGATTCTTATGGAACTTTTTGCTGACAGCGGCTACCTTCCCAGAGGTTTGCTCAAAATATCTCCTGACTTCTTCCACAACCCTAAATGACTCCACCGGGGGAAGGCCACTCGTCTCCAACTTGGTTTTTGTTCCCAGCAGCTTGTTGAAGTTTGAAGATGCTCCAGTTTATGCTGGGGTATTATCTTCCACCATTGCAGTGCACAGGTCTATAGAAAATTGTTGTTGGTCGCTGTTCACAGTGGACTGGTAGAAAAGCTGCGATGCCAATGCTTTTTGTACTCATGTCAAATACATCACAATATTTCTATGTTGATCTATATGGTATCGTTTCACATTTGATCTGAAAATTAATAAAATTGACTTAAATTACAATGTTCGTATATTTCTACAGCTGGGCTAATTGGCAGTAATGCTTAGTATAAACATAATAATGGCGTATGGCCCCCTGAGAGGCCTGGTGCGGGTCTTTTTCTCGTAGACGGCCTATTAGGCGACTTCCGTGTCTGTGAAGATGAGGGCCCTATCTAGGATGATTTCTAATGCTGAAAACGCCACACACACCCAGCCCCAGAGCCACTGGAATTAACTAATTAAGGCAGTTTGCTGTCGAGTTCAGCGGGTGAAAAAATTCATGAAAATGACGTGAAACGATTCCTGAGTAGCGTAGAGGAGAGATCCTTCTTATATGCTTGCCAGAGACTCACCAAGCTGCCTCTAGCAGTATTCTTACTTATATAGAAGAATTAAAACGGAGGCACTATAAATCTCAGATCTGTGAACATTTTATATGTAGCTATTCGCTGGCTTTGGTCAGCTGGGTCAGCTGTCAGGAAGACTATATTCTATTGCCTGCAACAGATCCTGCATCATGTGTGCCCACAAGGCTGCCACCCTCGTTGAAAATTAGAAAACCACGTGCTTTGAAATTGTCGTGGCACGCGCCCATAAACTTACCTTTTGTCACAATTTAGCAAAACTCTAGATGGGATGCTTGAGCTTATGCACCCCAGACTCTCTTTGCTTGCCCCCCCCATCCCAACCTCCTCCCAGCACAGCGGTTACTAACCGTAGAGTTCACAAGAGCCTACACATAGCGCTGTTGAAAGACTCACGATTTTAAAAAAATCACATTTCAGTTGTAGACCACTTCTGTGGTGTAGTAGTTAGCGTGATTAGCCGCCACCCACGGAGGCCCGGGTTCGATTCCCGGTTCTGCCACGAAATTTGAAAAGTGGCACGAGGGCTGAAACAGGGTCCACCCAGCCTTGGCAGGTCAGCTAAGTAGAGGTGGATTCGATTCCCACCTCAGCCATCCTTGAAGTAGTTTTCTGTGGTTTCCCACTTCTCCTCCAGGAAAATGCCGGGATGGTACCTAACTTAAAGATGTGGCCACCTCCTTCCCTCTCCTTTGCCTGTCCCTTCCAATCTTCCCATGCCTTCACAAGGCCCCTGTTCAGCATAGAAGGTGAGGCTGTCTGGGCAAAGTACTAGTCCTCCTCCCTAGTTGTATCCCCAACCCAAAGTCTCACACTCCAGGACACTGCCCTTGAGACGGTAGAGGCGGGGTTCTTCACCAAGGCCGAGGGAAAAACCTACCCTGGAGGGTAAACATGTTAAGGAAGAAAGAAAGAAAATATTTAAGTTGTAAATCTCTATTTTCACGGGAATTGAATCAAAGTTCAAAATATTGATTTTTCATTTTCATCCACTCTGTGACAAGAGATCACCCGCGTTCTGACTCCTCGGTCAGTAATGAAATGAATATTTATATTTTAGCAATATAAATTATTGAAAATTCACCCTAAAAGGAAAAACAGGTAAGCTCCAACAAAAGGAAATTAAACAGAACACTACATTTGAAGATTACTAGCTGAAAAATGAAATAGCAAAGTGCTTACCTTATCGGAGGGGGCCAAAAGGCCCCATCACCTGGAGAAAGCAACCTCTCCCTTCAGCGGTCAGAATTACAAGACGGCTTGGAAGAACTTGGCTCTCGCCAAGAGCTCCACTACCGGAAATGGTGACATAGAGAAATGAGCAATGAGCGTCCCTTATTTTCCTTGGTCCGCTAATCACAAATAGTTTTATTATGTCCAATACGGGCTCAGGAATTAATGCTCATAAAGAACATTGAGTAGCATCAAGAAATTTCGAAACTGATGCCAAATAATGCAACCGGAAAGTCCAGGAAGCATCCTACGCGATCTGGGCGTGTGCTAGAGTATGTCTCACAAATATTTCATCTTACCTTTAAATGTTTTTAAGATTAATTCTTCACAATAATTAAATAATTTTGAGGCGGTTTCTTAGCAAACACTTCCACATGTTCCAATACACAGGAGACACAAAAACAAATAAATAAATAAATGAACATATGAATCAACATACGAACATATAAAATTCCCCACAGCGTTTCAAGTCCAAATAATCACTACATACGCCTCCCCTTTAAATTGGAGCATAGCTCCAATAAAAACAATCTTGTTACACTTTATGTAGCAGTCCAGTTTCTGTGTTAGGTTTCAAAAACAATTAACCACCTTAATGTCCTCTGGAAAAAAGCATGAAATATACACTGTGAAAAAGATCAAAAAATTTAACCTGTCACTTTCGTGTCCACCAAGAAATACAACACTGAAATTTAAAAAGAATTAAATGTCCCCTGAAAATAAAACATTGTGGAAACCAAGATAGGATATCTTCTGCATAGAATTTTGAGTTTGTTCTTACTTTACCCAGTAGGACCACTCGTTTGCGCTGATCATGTGACTGATGTCTCGGCCGATGTCTCCAGCCTCCACCTTACTTCAATTCCAACTGGGTTCACGAACACGTTATGTGGTTCCTCCATACTTTGAACCAATGAGAAACCAGACACAGTCTAGCACGACTAGCTTCATCAAAACATCTGTCTACAAGGTTGCGATGTTGATTGACATGTCGAAAACATATGATGATGTTGTGCGTTACCAATGGGCACGTCAGGTACTGTCTGGTAAATATGTAGTCCTTATCTGGATATTTGGCATGGGACGATGGTCACCAACATGTAGACGGTGCCCCTCAACTAGGCATGTCCGGTTGTCAGGCAGGAACAGTAGTTGTCACCTGGACATCTGGTCACTGGGTTGCGGTGCAGAACGGCAGAGCCCAAGACATAACGTACCTCTCCTCTAGGCACGACAGTAGAAACGGGGATTGCATTCCCCTCCAGCCACTCCAACATAAATTCATACACAGCAGACAGGGAATTCCACAAGCTAAAGCCACCCTGGTGGACAAGAGCTTGGAGGCACTCAATCGGTGTCTCCACGACTTCCAATAGGGACAACCCCCCCCCCCCCCCACACACACACACACACACATTATGGACTACCTTAGCCCCCCCACCCCCACCCTTTTAGGCAAGCACTATAGATAATTTCAACATAAAATTTAGAAAATGGTAAAAAAACTAAAGAAAATTCCACCGGAGTTTACCCTTACATCAGGAAATTTTACCACAAAATAACTACAGTACCTCAAATTACAGTGTAGGTACTGTGTCGCCCCACCAAAGAAAAAGAAAATAAATAAAAGGAGAAATGCAGGAAGTTTCAAGGGATCAAAAAACAGGGAAAGAAGCACTTAATTACGTTAGCTTGCAACCTTACTACAATATTTAGAAATTTAAAATGTCGGAAGTCACTACTCAATTACCATGCCCTGTACCCATTAAAATATTAAGACAGATAAACTCACATTACGTATTACGTGTCACACTAGTCAAACTAAAATACAATTAAGCCAGGAATACAGAAATTAAGATCACATTAAATTTTCCAACAGAAACTCCAAAATGAAAAACGAAAGCAAGAGTGCACAAACAGAGATCCAACTCACTGATATAAGAAATAAAAAGGCACAAACAACACTTTCATACCAGCGATTACCATATAACAGCACGACACACAAGACTACCAAGCCCATCTGGCCATCAACACACACACAGACAACACCATCAAAACACAAGTGCAACGATCCCTAAATTAGCATAACCAACCAATGGTAAAAGGCACACATGACCTCAATACTGACTCCATCACACGACATCACAAGAACACAGTACATACATACCCACACCCACCAAAACACCCGTGCGATGACACATCAGGTAGTACCCAGAAAGTAAAAGGACAAAACATGACCTCAAGTACCCTTGAACTTATCACACGACAATGAGACTCTCAGGGCCAATACTGTACTCCCAGGAGAGGAATGGCCTCTCAGCACCTTAAGCCTTAAGTCTCAGTACACACAAATGCCTTCCCTAGGCACCCAATACAGACACACGGTTATTTACAAAAAATGGTAGGACAGATACGGCATGGCTACCCAAATCTAGAACCTTACTCAGTCTACAGGATCTCATACTCCTGCAAACTGTGTAAATAAATTTAGAAGACACGAAACCCATAGTGAAAAAATCGAATAAAACCAAACAAGCAGAAAAATTAATTGACTGGCTTAGTTAAATCGTTACCCCTTCAAAATTTCACTAGTGACAAATTTAAAATAACCAAAATGAAAATCTTGATGACCTGCAAACAACTATGAATTTCACCGAAATTAACAGCTCAGCATAATAATACCATAATGAACATTTGTTGAAAAAATGTTCTGAGTATAATTTTTCAATCACAAGGGGCATTCTTTTCCATCTAGAGCCATCTAATAATGGGCCAAAGATCACAGAAGAATCTTATATCAGATACACCAGATTTCAAACATGTCGTGAGTACAAATGCAGATCCGTAACCCATCAAATTTGCCAAAATGGCCTGAACGATGTTGGTCTATGAATATGGTGAGCACGTTTCACCCTACAAGACTATTACAGTCAATGTAGTACCCTTCCTAACAAGTATAGGAACACACGGATAAATAAATATACGTGACAAAGGAACAGAAACTTACACGATGGAAAAGCACCATAAGATAAACTTGGAAACTTTCACACAGATTAAGAGAACCCATACGCTCTAAATCTGATTGACGAATTTAGTAACTGGCTGGGAATTGTCTCAAATAGTCCCATACCTACTCGGAAACGAACCCAGATATAGCAAAAGACCAAAAACACCACTTGACCAGAAACTTAAATATCTACCAAGTTAAAATATGACATAAAATAGTTTTAAAAGATCACACACGCTGAATACTGCCAAATAAAACACAACAGGGAACTAGAAACCTATTTTTTGTACTTAATTTGCCCAGACACAAGATTTGCGAACAGAGAAACACCTGAAGAAATAGACGAAAATTTATGAACATTAACCTCAAAATTGTCGCCGAAAATTTATGAAAACAGAAATTTCAGAAGAACTTAATGAGGTATCATGCTAAAATTAACCAAAACACAATGATCATTCCGACAATTCACACTACAATTTACGTGGTCTGGAAAGAAAAGAAGCAGAACGCAACACGTGATAACTTTAGGATGTAGGGTGTGTACACTTCGCAGTGGGTCAAACACTCAGCTGTTTTCAACACACTTCAGCTGTTCAAGAGATAAACATGAATTCAGACACGGAAGTACAGTCCTTAGCACGATTTCACGACGTAGTTTAAAGCAACCAGGAATTACACTGAATCGGAACATGTATCGAAGAAACTACGTATATTAACCACCACACATTGAAATTTATCACCGAAGACTTAATTTAAAACACGGCACCTGCAATGTGAAGATATAACTTTAGGAAACACGTGGTCAAATGAAACCTTGCCACACCAGAAAATTGAATGAAAATTAGTAACAAAACAGAAAAAGGTTGTTGCTGATAGTGACTTACCATTTCCTCCAACCGTTAATTACAAGATACGAGACCTGTTGACCAAACTGCACTACGAGATAGTACTTTAATTAAATTTTAGGTTATAATCACTATCAACTTCCCTTCTTCAATAACCACACTCTCCTACCATTATGTAGCTGTAATCAAGATAATACATCTACAAGTAATAATAATAATAATAATAATAATAATAATAATAATAATAATAATAATAATAATAATAATACCTGCTACCATTATGTAACCTCGTTGTTACACACAAACACAAATTAAAAGAAAGGTAAATGATGATGATAATAATAATAATAATAATTATTATTATTATAATGCAGATTTAAAATGTTTAGACGTAATCAAGGATATTAAAACAAGCGCACATTTGCACAAGAAAACAACAAACAGTAACGATCAGGTTAAGCAACATGACAGCTAAGGAAAGGATTAGTGGGAAGCGGCTAGGAACCATATCCAGGCGGTGAAAGGTATTGGCAATGTTGAAAAAGCAAAATCAGTATTGATCCCATTTCAATATACAGTTTGCTTAATAATTTAGATGGAAAGAACATGCAAATGATGTCAAACGAAATTACACTTTTAAAACGGGAGATAATTCAAACAATAATTAGAAATTATCCAGAAGGTTCGAATTCATGATGCGACTTTATAAAACTTTAGGAAGGAACACCTCACAGCATATTAAAGGTTCATTTAAGGTACATTTAAGACACATAATACTGCCAGAAAGAATAAACTTTAAGTAATATTATACAGTCAGAAGGAATATACACGGAAGAAAGGAAAACACAACATTTAAAATTATTATCCTAGTGCAGAGCACCTTTAGGATGCAGCCCCCTCAAAAACACTTCTGAGAAAGGGTGCCTGTCCTAAATATGAATACTCTAAGATGACGCAGAACTATGAGACACCCCCAAAGGGGAAAATTACACTTTATAATTACATCGAGAGGCGTTGCACACACAATTTATGAAAAGAAAAGAAATGGGACCTGTCTCTTAACAAATATGACGTGACTTGCCTGAAAGGCGATGTCATTTTAAGAAAAATTTGGCAACTGAAGGAAAAACGGGTAAGCTCTGGCAAAACGAAATTAAACGGAACACTACATTTGAAAATTACTAGCCGAAAAATGAAATAGCAAAGTGCTTACCTTATCGGAGGGGCCGAAAGGCCCCATCACCTGGAGAAAGGCAACCTCTCCCTTCAGCGGTTAAAATTACAAGACGGCTTGAAAGAACTTGGCTCTCGCCAAGAGCTCCACTAGACTGTATAATATTACTTAAATTTTATTCTTTCTGACAGTACTATGTGTCTTAAATATAGCGCCATGAAACTTGAATATGCTGTGAGGTGTTCCTTCCTAAAGTTTTATGAAGTCGCATCATGAATTCGAACCTTCTGGGTAATTTGTAATTATTGTTTGAATTACCTCCTGTTTTAAGATTGTAATTTTGTTTGACTACATTTGCGTGTTATTTCCATCTAAATTATTAAGTAAACTGTATATTGAAATGGAATCACCATTGATTTCGCTTCTTCAGCATTGCCAATACCTTTTACCGCCTGGATATTGTTCCTAGTCGCTTTCCAGTAAGCCTTTCCTTAGCTGTCATGTTGCTTATCCTGATTGTTACTGTTGTCATTAATGCTTTCACGGCCCGTACTTAAAGACATTATACTGTATAGGCTTTTGGTCTTATGCCGTGTCAAGAATATTAGGTGAAATTCTTAACGTTTCGCAGGGAACTGTGCCCTGCGTCCTCAGAAGAAATCTCGACTGTCCACGAGAAAGGCTTCTTAAACATTGACACTTTGAATTTGGAACGTTATAATAGAAGTGGAAAATGGTTCGTTCATTCGCCACCAGGTGGCCCTCAAGATGTGGCAACGCTAGCGTTCGAAGTGGAAGCTGGCCGAACCATCACAATCGGTCTAAGCGCTTCACATAACATGTTTGTGTAACACATTACATTGGCAGGTGTATGGCATAGACACAAGCCTGGAATGAAACATCTGGCGACGAGGAACGTACAAATTTGGAAAACCCCGAGATGAAATAACCAAAGTGAAAGGACCGGGAAGGGAACTACCTACGTAAATTCTTAAAGGCTGGCAACCAGGTATTACTTAATTGATAGCCGGTGTCCCTGTTGAAATTGTTTGAAATTGTTGCTCAAGCTCTTGCCCACACTAGACGCTACAGGTCCAGGATTATATGGGAAGCTGTGGAAATATGTACAATTTCAACAGGGACACCGGCTATCAATTAAGTAATACCTGGTTGCCAGACATTAAGAATTTACGTAGGTAGTTCCCTTCCTGGTCCCTTCACTTTGGTTATTTTGTCTCGGTGTTTTCCAAATTCGTACGTTCCTCATCGCCAGATGTTTCATTCCAGGCTTGTGTCTATGCCATACACCTGCCAATGTCATGTGTTATGCAAACATGTTATGCGAACCGCTTAGACTGATTGTGATGGTTCGGCTGGCTTCTGCTTCGAACGCTAGTCTTGCCACGTCCTGGGGGCCACCTGGTGGCGAATGAACGTACCATTTTCCACTTCTATTATAACGTTCCAAATTTAAAGTGTCGTTGTTTAAGAAGCCTTTCTCATGGACAGTCGAGATTTCTTCTGAGGACGCAGGGCACAGTTCCCTGCGAAACGTTAAGAATTTCACCTTATTTTCTTGACACGGCATAAGCTCAAAAACCTATACATTATCATGTCTGATTGTTACTGTTTGTTGTTTTCTTGTGCAAACTTGTGCATGTTTTAATATCCTTGATTGCGTCTAAACATTTTTAATCTGCATTAATTATAATTATTATTATTATCATTTACCTTTCTTTTGTGTTTGTGTGTAACAACGAGGTTACATAATGGTAGCAGGTATTATTATTATTATTATTATTATTATTATTATTATTATTATTATTATTATTATTATTATTACTTGTAGACGTTTTATCTCGATTATGGCTAAATGCCTGTGTAAGCAATGGCCTCTTGCGAGGCGGCCCTCTCCAAATGTTCATTGCATGCAGTTCCCGTTGCAATGTTCCCTTGCTAACGGTTGGGGATGGACCTTCATTCACTGACTGCAGCAATTCCTGTCAGGTTTGGAAGCAAGTTTGATTCACAAGCCGCAAAACACATCTCCGGTCCCCCTATCAACATTTTTTCCAACCACAATTCTGACTCTTTTTAAAGATACTATTTAAAATATTTTAGTTGGGTCCACCTAGTCAATACACTTTTGATGATTGAAAATTATTTATTTTATCATACATGTTTCAGGGAAAAAATCCAGAGTTTCTTTAATAGATTTAGACAAGTCAATACAGGATCAAGTAAAATACCTATTATGGTTAAGTTTATCAACACAATTCTGACGTGTTTCATGGCCACGTGTAGTACACCACTGCTGGTAGACACACTTAACATTCCTCTGCAAAACCCCAACAAATCCAGTAAGTTCATGCGCTGTATGGCCATGGGCACAGCAAAACACAATTGCCCCTTTTTGTCAATCTGTCACATCCTTACATTTACCCATGTTGATGTGCATTGTGTCCTGAAAATAAATGTCTCACTGCACTGCCTTATGCTCACGCAGAGGCAGTGCACATGCGGTTCAGCATGGAACTCATCGCTGCGTCATCTGTACAGGTTTAATGATCCATCTGTGCGTGCTCACTAGGGTGACTAATTTCTTGTCCATTGAGCTTATATGCGTTGGCAAGATATATTTGAGTAAATATGGTAATAGGCAATTAAGTGCAAAACACAGAAAACACACAAAATATGTTTGCTGTGTTCCAAGTAATTCACATGGAACTATTGCACTCATATTGTTTTACAATATAATTCAAGGGTTGATTCCAAAAACCTGAAAAGTCCCAAAATTGACTGTTTGGGATTATGACAGCTGTACGTAGTCCTCAACTAGCTCTACCTAGTGGTGGTTTTCATTTCTTACAGAAGCAGGTGAGTCCTGAGGTATAGAGCAGTGAAGTTCGGTCGGTTCTCCAAGAACGAGACAAGTCTGGTGTCTTCCTAAAGATAAAAATTTCATGATGTTCCATATTGAACTGTATCACAATTAAACTGAAATAACAAAAAAACATAGTTCAAGCTATTCAGTACAAGTAAATAAGAAATGTAGTGTTACATTCTTATTTAATTATGAGCGGAAGCGGTACCGGTTTCGACCACCAATCTGGGTCATCATCAGCTGAATAAAAATACATTAACAATGCATAGGAAAACAAGAAATTAAAGGATGAGTCTTTCACACAAAAACAGTTGATTAGCAATATAAGATAATGGGGATTATCACTGCACGATTTTAAATCATAAAATCTAGAAGAAGTAAGTCAGTCACTTATATGAAGTAAGGCGCAATCTTCTGAAGAGTAGCAAAACACACGCAAAGTTTGGCACTGTGCGTCAAAATGTTTACAAGAAGAGGTGAACAGTTAAGTGAGCCAGCCTGCATGCACTATCAGGTGTGAAGTCACAATACAAATATAATAAATATGAAGTCCCAAAATTGTGTAGAAGTTGAAGAATTTAAACTCGTGCCTTGCGTTGCCTTGGACTATCTCAATTACGACCCGAATTCTTATCTTCAAGAAGTAGCGCGCTGTGCATATGTGTTTTTTCATTTGTTTCTGGTATTGCGCTTTGTACAATTTTTCTCTTCACAATTGTTTTTTATGTCAATTGTTCTAAAGAATCTACAAGATCCTAGTTACATACTTCAATTATATTAAATTATATTAAATTGTTTTATATACATTTTTGCAACCAAAACAATTACAGGCTGGATCATTAAGCTATTAACAGAGTTTCATCGGCATTTGAAAGCACAGTGCCGGACGTTGAGTATGTTGCGCGGATCTTCAGGAGCTAGCATTTTGCTTCAATCAAGCAACTCGTCTTCGACTTCTACACAAGTTTGGGACTTCATATTTATTAAATTTGTGTTGTGACTTCGCACCTGACTGTTCACCTCTTCTCATAAACATTTTGAGGGACAGTGCCAAAATTTGCGTGTGTTGTGCTACTCTTCAGAAGATTGCGCCTTACTTCATATAAGTGACTGACCTCCTACTTCTTCTAGATTTTACAATTTAAAATCATGCAGTGCTAATCCCCATTATCTTATATTGCTTCTTCAACTGTTTTTGTGAAAGACTCATCCTTTAATTTATTGTTTTCCTATGCATTGTTTTTGTGTTTTTATTCGGCTTATGATGACCCAGATTGGTGGTCGGAACTGGTACCGCTTCCGCTCATAATTAAATAAGAATGTAACACTACATTTCTTATTTACTTGTATTGAATAGCTTGAACTACGTTATCTGTTATTTCAATGTAATGGTGTCTATCTGGCAAGAACCAGACTAGTACAGGACCGATCTAGTTTATTCCAGAAAATTCCACTGCACTGTTCCTTCTTTGTCTCAGGTAGCCTGCAGTTCATTGTGTGAGTAGCATTCAGAGAGCATCAGATGTTTATACATTGTTAAACGTGTGAGATAGTGGAAAATGGATGGTACAAGTCCCAGTTTGTAGCCAAGGAAGAGACAAAAAGCCTTAAAGAAAGTGAGTAGCATTAGAGATGCAAAAGTGCTTGGAAGAGAACATGTTAATCACGTCGGTAAAGTTGTCCCACAGCAAGTGACTGGTGAAGATTGTAGGTAAGTGGCAATATTGCTGTTGAAAATAATATAATGCATCCATCATATACTTAAGGTAATTATAAACTAATATTAAATTAGCTGCACACAGCTTTTTTTTGTTTTCAATGAGCAGTAAATGAGCAGTGAAATAGTAATCTGGTATTCAAGAGACAGAATGTCCAGAATTCAAACATTGACCATCCTGAAAATTTATGTTCATGGTTTTCCATGTTTACACGAAATATGTATTTTCTTCATACGTGCAACATGATTTATTATAATGGAAACTAATCTATAATAAGCATTATTCTAAAATGCAACAATAACTACTGTCTACAATGGTAAAAGGCAGATGGTGTTTTTTGTTACAGAAATGCTTGTTATAGATCGGTTTCTGTAATCAAGCTAGTAACACTGATAAACAATGGCTTCAAGCTATTCATTTTATTTCCGATGTTTGTCTAATATATTCCTTGATCCATCTTTGTTTCAGACTTTCAGAATTCCACTGTTCCAGTAAGATTGGTACTGAAATCAGGCATAAGATTTTGGAAGCTTTTAACAACTTTGGTTCAAAGGATGATCAGGACACATCTCTGTGCTTTAATTGCAATACACCTGATTGCAAGAAAGCACCACGTGGAGAAGACCTGAATGCAAGGAAGGACCATGCAGCTGCTTATAGTTACAAACTGTGCATGGAAGATAGGGAAGCTCCAATGTGCCAGAGAGCTTTCTTTAAGTTTTCACAGGATTACTAAAAATAGACTCAATAGGTTACAGCATATAGTGTGTTGACAACTGAACTGTCACCTAAAAGCCAACAGTGCCATCATGATTTCAGAGCTCAGAAGCTGCCAGACAGTATTAAACTTATTTCTTGAAAACCACATCAGTTTATACCAAGCTAGGAAATCGCACTACTTGATGAGGAACAATCTAGACCGAAGAGTTGACTGTTGCTGACTTGCATCAGCATTATGTAGAGCTGCATCGCATAAATGTGCCCTATAAATCATACTAGTCAATTGTTAAGACATTGAACATACGATTGGCTACCCAAGATCAGATACATGTGCCGTTTGTGACTCACTTGAACAAAGGATCACTGCACGCCAGATGAAGCCTAAAATTCCCAGCTTATAATACAGAAAGACCTCCATCTAAATGCAGCCAATGCTGTTGTGTTAGAAAGGAAAAATGCCATTTTGAAAGCAAAAACAGGTGAAGTTACATGTTTGTCTTTCGACTGTTTGCAAAATGTCCAACTTCCACACATTACTAGTAACCCTGTTTACTATTCACAGTGGTTGTGGTATAATGTTTTTGGAGTTTATGACCTGTCGGATGATACTGTGATAATGTATCGGTACCTTGAGCGGAGGCTAAAAAGGGATCCAGTGGCGTGACATCCATGCTTCTAGATTCAATAATACATCTCCCAAATGAGAAAATACATTACAAACTTGTTCTGA
The DNA here is from genome assembly GCF_040414725.1 of Anabrus simplex. Classification (NCBI taxonomy): domain Eukaryota; kingdom Metazoa; phylum Arthropoda; class Insecta; order Orthoptera; family Tettigoniidae; genus Anabrus; species Anabrus simplex. The sequence continues at coordinate 1,332,253,924 of NC_090265.1, read as the reverse complement.
TCTCAGATGGTTGTCAGGGATAGAACAAGAATAAGACTATGGTACGGTTCATCTGCTGCGTAGTTCATGTTTTCAGATTGTTTAAAAAGATTACTTACTTCTTTCCCATTCGAGGACACCGTTATTTGCCAAATTATCAAGTTTTTGACCTCCAGTAAGGAGAAAAGGGTGAAGATAGCAGAAATTCTAGGAAAGTGGGATGATGTAGTGGTGAAGGCAAGGAAACATCCTTCCCCCTTCCACTTGAAGATAATGACTCACAATGATTTTTTTGATATGTCAAATGCTGTGGAACCTTTGTTTTTGAAAACACCTGAATCTCCCTTGAAACTCCAACAGGTATGAATGATGATGTTCAATAAAGACTAGCCTCACATCAACCTGTGGAAGTCATACCATGGTGCATGGGCAAGTCATATTGTGAGAAACAAAACCTACAGAAGAGCAATTACTGGCCTTGCTCTGCCAAACTTCTACGACCAACCTCCTCAAGTCAATCAGTCACTACTGATCTGCATTTAGGGCAGTCTCCCAGGTGGCAGATTTCTTATCTGTTGTTTTCCTAGCCTTTTCTTAAATGATTGCAAAGAAATAGGAAATTTATTGAACATCTCCCTTGGTAAGTTATTCCAATCCCTAACTCCCCTTCCTATAAATGAATATTTGCCCCTGGATTGTAGCTTACTATGAAAAGAAACTTGGTAAACCTCATACAGTACCTGGAAAACCCAGTGGACTGCCATTACTATGAGATCCTACTGGAGAACCTTGCATCCACTTCTCAAGATTCAACCACAGAAAAAAAATGTTGTGATAGACAGTGATGACAATTCTGATGGTTACGATGTTGATTAGAAGGCACATTAAAACAGGTTTATTTCTTGTATATTGGTAACATCAATAAAGTTTCTGAGCATTATTCACTGTTTTACTTAAAAAATCTGCATAATGCAGATAAGTCCAAACTTTCTTTTTTAATATTTTAGTGCAATATATAGTTTTAAATCAGATTTCAGTACTACATATGGACAGAGATTTATGAGACAAAAACACATACAAATAAGTTTATAATTCTATGTTCTACACAACAAGCTGCACTGTTGTTTGCAATTCCTGAAAAATTACATTTTTGGACTTGTCTGGGTTTTGGAGTCAACCCTTCAGTTTTTCTGGTATCACTATCATTGGTCATTTCTGTTTAATACATAATTTTATTTCTTGACCATTTTTCCAGTTGTTTGTGCTGAGCAATAATTTGTTGGTCTCCCTGGTGGAACTACCAGCCCTAGAGGTTCCTGGAGGAGGAGTAACAGCTGGCCTGAAGACTGCACCATCCCAAGTTCGTGTAATATTACGTGATTTAAGTGGCAAGGCTTCATGGGATGCCTCAATTTTGTACTGTAATCCAGAAGATCCACAATTGCTTGGCCAATCTACTGGTTAGTCTAGAGACAAAATTTTAAACTCGTGTTGCTATCAATTTTGAAAGTGATTATGAAACTCTGTGGACAGTATCAACAAATTTAACCATATTAGTTCACAATTGGTCCGTATTGACAAGTTCGTAGAGTAATACAAGGAATTGTTGTTAGGTTGGCCCTGTCAGTATTTAATATCCTTGATTAATTCAATATTTAATTTTCGTACATGTTTCGAGAACTGTCATTCTTTTCTTCAGGGAATAAACGTCACAAGTAAAATTTCTCATTTTCTTAAACTTAATTAGATGATGCTGATATTAAAACATGGAATCATTACACATATGACATTAAAACATTATCTTGTAAAGTAAAAGTTTGAAATTGTGTCAGTTTATATAGGTATACACTGAAAGTTCATATGCATATAAAAAGGTCTCTACATTTAGTTTGAACTTGGTTATTAGGAAATTGGTGTTATTTACGTATGGTGTATTTGTTGTACATTATGTTTTATTGAATCACCTTTAATTGGGAAAATAAACTGTTGATGATAAATAAATCTATTCTATTCTATTCTATTCTATTAAAACATTATCATGTAACAAAATGCTGACAGATGAAAACCTACAAAATCTTGGCAGTTATTCAGATTAAATTGTAGTCCTGCTACGGTTATCATTTCCTTTGTTGCTTACCATTAACTGAATCTCATGACCCATTGAATTACGCAGCCCCTAATACCATGCTAAGTAGAACCCAAACTGATCAATAAGGTTGCAAGTCAGTTAAAACCAGCAGTCAAATGAAAGTCAAATCAGTACTCTTCTTATTGCTACGTAGTGAGTCAGCACAATCTCGCTCAATGGCCAGGCCATTTCAAGGACACAGCGGGAATTGTTGATCCATGTTATTTTAATCAGACTTGCACCAGTATTGATCGATTTGGATTCTAATCAGCATGGTATAAGGGACTGCATAATCCAACGGGTCATGAGACTCAGTTAATGGTAAGCGATGAAGTAAATGGTAACCGTAGTAGGACTACATTTTAATCTGAATAACTGGCAAGATTTTGGAGGGTTTCATCTGTTGACTTTTTTTTTTTCATGATAATGAAGATGTTTTAATATAAACTTTCAGTGTATAGCTATATAAATTGACACAACAATTTAATTGGTCGGTGGAGAAAGGAACAAAATCCATTTTATAGCTCTTTTTTTTTTTTCACGTAAATGTGGTGTTCCGGGCAAGACACACCTTACTGAGGTGAAAGGAACTGTGTTCGCCTGCTCCTTATGGGTTAAACTGGAGAGAACCGAGCTCGATAGCTGCAGTCGCTTAAGTGCGGCCAGTATCCAGTATTCGGGAGATAGTAGGTTCGAACCCCACTGTCGACATCCTGAAAATGGTTTTCCGTGGTTTCCCATTTTCACACCAGGCAAATGCTGAGGCCACGGCCGCTTCCTTCCCACTCCTAGCCCTTTCCTGTCCCATCGTCGCCATAAGACCTATCTGTGTCAGTGCGACGTAAAGCAAAAAAAAAAAAAAAACTGGAGAGAGCCTCACTCCGTACTGAGGAGAAAGGAATTGTCACGGACTTGGTTCCTTTTTCCACCGTGCCGTGGCAGCAGGAATTTGGTCAAGGATGTAATTCTGTTCCCTGCCGTTCGGTTGCAGCAGGTACGTTGAGAAGGGGAACGAATTTATGGCATTTATGTTGGTGTTATTCTTGGAAGTGGTAGTGAAGTATTTTGATAAGGATGCCTCCTAAAAGGAAACGTGATGCAAGTGAACACAAACAAGAAAAGTTAAAGCAGCACGAGTGCGCAGTTTGCCGTACAGTAATTATGCAGGATCTTATGTACCTGGAAAGGCTGTTGGCAGTAGCTGTGGGTTAGCAGAAAAGTAACTAGGATCTATTTCAAACTGCTTCAAACATTCTTTTTCCATGAATAACATTTATGTAGGCTTCATAATGTCTCTTTCACCTTCAGATGTCGAATGAAATGTTTTCCCGTAATGGTGAGACAGAACAGGCAGGAATTCTGGCTAATTTCTGTAATATTGCAGACAAAGATTCCCAGGATCTGCCTTTACAAGGACTGATTGTTGCTAAGGATGTGAAATGATGACCTAGGAAAATTGGAGAAAACAATGAAGTTAAGAGCAGGTTACATTCATTTGAGTGTTTCGTAATGGTTGTTGGTACAAAACAATAAGTTAAATTGTGCAAGATCCTCCTTTTCAATACAAGATATGTTGTTGATTAAAATTACATCATCATTTATTAAATGGTACCGGTTTCAACATCCATGGACGTCATCATCAGCCAAATAGGGTCATTATACAAAGATACACATTAAAGTTAAAACACATAAAATTGACCCTCATGATTAAAATTATCTATAACAAGTTAAAATATAAAGCATATTTATGCTAAATGTCCAGGTTTGAATATATAATTACTACAAGACTGACAACTTGTTAGTCACTAATGAAATAAAAACTGAAGTTGGGAAGCCTCATAGAAATAAGTTCAAAGTCATAGACAGTTTTAAATTTTTTTTAGATTTGGGTGCTTTGTACTGCATTGGCATCAACGTATGTAGAGAAATGTATGCTACGTGCGATGCAGTAGTGTTAAATACGTTGAAAGAAGTGGATGATGTTCCTCTGTGAGCGTAAAAACAATACTAAGTCAGTAAATTATACATATAAAAGCCATCTTCGTAAGTACAATATTATGCCGTATTTCATTGGAGTGAGTGGATCTTGTGACCGGAACTGTATGTTGAAGAAGTTAAAATATTCTCGATCCAATGCGGGCCTTTTGGTTGAAAAAAGAAAGTTCCTCTTAAACTCAACTCCGCAATACATACAACCAGTCAACCAAAAGGCCCGCATTGGATCGAGAATATTTTAACTTCTTCAACATACAGTTCCGGTCACAAGATCCACTCACTTCAAAGAAATACGACATAACATCGTACTTACGAAGATGGCTTTTATATGTATAATCTACTGACTTAGTATTGTTTTTACGCTCACAGGGGAACATCATCCACTTCTGTCAACGTATTTAACATTACTGCATCGCACTTAGCATACATTTCTCTACATACATTGATGCCAATGCAGTACAAAGCACCCAAATCTAAAAAAAGTTTTAAACTATATGACTTCGAACTTATTTCTATGAGGCTTCCCAACTTCAGTTTTTATTTTATTAGTGACTAACAAGTTGTCAATCTTGTACTAATTATATATTCAAACCTGGACATTTAGCATAAATATGCTTTATATTTTAACTTGTTATAGACAATTTTAATTATGAGGGTCAATTTTATGTGTTTTAACTTTAATGTGTATCTTTGTATAATGACCTTATTTGGCTGATAATGACGTCCATGGATGTTGAAACCGGTACCATTTAATAAATGATGTTGTAATTTTAATCAACAACGTATCTTGTATTGAAAAGGTGGATCTTGTACAATTTAACTTATTGTTTGTAATCTCTATTCAATACGTACTAAACATGAAATTCTTGACTTTAAATGGTTGTTGGTAAGCGTATTAATGTCTGCAAACGTGCTTTCTTAAACTTTCATGCTGTTACACAGAAGCGGTTATTGTGTTTATCGAAATTACTTACTGAAGTCAAAATTCCAAACGATCAACGTGGAAAAAATCCATGTATGTGTAAAATTTCTGTAAATATCTTAAATCTAATACGTGAGCACATTGACTCTTTCCCATTAAAAAGTACACATTATGGTGGAAAGGAAGTTAAGCACTGGGATGCACGTTTAGATATAAAGACTATGCATCAGCTTTTTCTCGAAAAGCATCCAGGCAGGTCATACTTCAGAGAAAATTTCAACTACTTTTTGGTCGTCCTCAAATTGATGTATGTAGTAAATGTGAGGAACTGGAAACAAAACTTAAATCTCCCCATATATCGGACAGCAGCAAAGGGGCAATCCAGGCAGATCTTGATGTTCACTAAAAACTAAGCAAGAAATTTTATAATTCTTTGAAACAAAGTGAGACTAAGTGTATGAGAAAATCCTGTTTCAGGAGTATGTTTTGATTTCATACAGTTTTCCCCTACCCAAAGTGCCTGTAGAGGAAGCATTTTACTTACAGCAGTTGTGAGTGAATTGGTTTTGCATTTATGACCTCAAAACTAAGCATTCCAATGTTTATTTGCACCATGAGGGTGAGGCCTAAAAGGGAGCAAACGAGGTTTGTTCATGCATACAACATAATTGTACCCAAGTTTTGTCCACAGAAACAACTTGAACTTCACTTGTTTTCAGACAGAGCACCTGAGCAAAACAAAAATCATACATTGATAAGAATGTGCCTGGGTATGACACAGGTCAGCAGCCACTGTTGGCAGCCCTGAAAATGGTTTTACTTGGTTTCCCATTTTCACACCAGGCTGTACCTTAATTAAGGCCACGGCCGATTCCTTCCCATTCCTAGGCCTTTCCTGTCCTGTCGTCGCCATAAGACCTCTCTGTGTCAGTGCAACATAAAGCAACTAGCAAAATAATATGTGTGTGTGTATATATATATATATATATATATATATATATATATATAAAAATATATCCAGGAAGAGGCCATTCCTTTCTTCCAAGTGACTGGGTGTTTGGCATACTGAAGAAAAAATCCAGAAAACTGATCAAATATATGCTTCAAAAGAAAATGTGAATATAATATTCAACAGCATGTCCAGTGTCACTGTGATAATGGTGGAAACTGAAATAATAAAGAAGTTTGATAGATGGTGGCCTCAACACTACAAGAAAAGTGTGTTGTGTCAAGAAACAGCGAAGACTGACATTCCTTGTATTCAGAAACAGTGTTCCTTTCAAGGAATGTCAGTATTGCTGTGGTAAGCTGGGCGTAGTTAAAGCTCTTCAATACATTAACAGTTTTATTAGTCACTTATTTCACTTGGCTAAGAAACACATAATCCTCAAAAACTCATATCCTGCTGGAAAGGTTGCCATTAACAACAAGACAATGGAAGACATAAAGAAACTTTGAAAATACATACAGATGAAGAGGCAAGGTTATTTTATGATGAAATGATGAAGTGGCCTACTATCTGCTGCAGTGCTGAGATCAGTTACGAAAAGTCTCAGAGGAGATGACTGGTAAACTGAAGTTCATTAAGAAATTCTGACTCTTTGCATAACCATTGCTGAAATGAACCTTGAATATTATGTTGTATTTTTATTAATCTTTAACTATCTACGTTTGATTAGTGTAGGGCGACATAAAGTCACTAACAAAAATATATATATATTAGTGTTGGGTTGTTAATGTGCTGAAATAAGATGTTATTTTGTTTTTTCTACCCCAAAATAATTACTAATACACTTTCAGTGACAAGTCATAAAATAGCAACCTCTGAAATGGAGCTCTTAATTCTGTTTATTTTGTATCTTATATACCAGGATTGGTTAACAGCAGTCATGTTGAAACTAATAATATGGTAACTTATGTATTTTTGTATTATTTAAAAATGAAGAAATTGAATTCTTGCTTGAAAACTGACAGCGAGTAGAGAAAGGAACTATATATATATATATATATATATATATATATATCCACAGCCTGTTTCCAGTCATTCGACCGCGTCAGGAATGGAATGAATGAAGCCCCCATCTAGCAGCAAGTATAAAATAACTAAGTACATTTTATCAGAAAGGTTATTTTTCAAATGGGTTGCACTATACGGTGGAACCTTGATTCTCTGTTTTTGGAGGGACCATGAAAATAAAACATATAACACGGGAAAATTGAAAATTCGGAAAAAACCATCAACAATTTAGCTAAACATCACAAAAATGAAATACTGGTATGTATAATTGTAATCTTACAAACACTCCCAAACCAAACCAAACCAAACCAAACTACAGCCCCAATGGACCTTTGCCTGCCAAGCGACCGCTGCTCAGCCCGAAGACCTGCAGATTACAAGGTGATGCATGGTCAGTGTAATGAATTCTCTCGGCCGTTATTCCTGACTCTCTAGACAAGGGTCGCCATCTCACCATTAGATACCTCCTCAATTAAAGGTAATCATGTAGGCTGAGTGGACCTGGAACCATCTCTTATATCCAGGTAAAAATGCGTGATCTGGCCAGGAATCGAACCTGGGCCCTCCGGATGAGAGGCAGGCAAGTTGGAGCTCGAAACCAGCATGAAACATTAATTACCGGTACGCGACTTCAAAATTTCGATACCTTATATTAAATTTTACTGAGAAAACTTCATCAGTTTCTGTGAAAACTTCTTTCAGTTCAGCAACCTTGATTAGCCAAACCTTTCGAAAAATCTAATAATGCCAAGACAAATGACAGTTGACCACAAGTAGTATTTAATTCTCTCATCTAATAAAATAAAGCACATTAGATACAAAACCGCCCTACATGATGGCGAAATCTCTTCTTTTCTTAATCTTCCATTGTAATTTGGTCTCCGCTATACTGTTCGTAGTCAGTTTCTAGAAATCTTGTACCGCGTAAATTAGGCCTACGGCAAATTTTAAAGTTTATGTTGAACTCAACAACATGGTTTTGAATGTACGTACCGATTCTCAAAAGTTCTCGAATGCATTATGTTCAATTCTGCCCGTCACTAATCCATTCAAATACATACATACATTACATACATTATCATTATAGACTGTTATGCCTTTCAGCGTTCAGTCTGCAAGCCTCTGAGAATTTACTAAACGTCGCCACAATCCTCGATTTGCAACTAGTGTTGTGGCCTCATTTAGTTCTATACCTCTTATCATTAAATCATTAGAAACAGAGTCTAACCATCGTCGTCTAGGTCTCCCTCTACTTCTCTTACCCTCCATAACAGAGTCCATTATTCTCCTAGGTAACCTATCCTCCTCCATTCGCCTCACGTGACCCCACCACCGAAGCCGGTTTATGCGTACAGCTTCATCCGTCGAGTTCATTCCTAAATTAGCCTTTATCTCCTCATTCCGAGTACCCTCCTGCCATTGTTCCCACCTGTTTGTACCAGCAATCATTCTTGCTACTTTCATGTCTGTTACTTCTAACTTATGAATAAGATATCCTGAGTCCACCCAGCTTTCGCTCCCGTAAAGCAAAGTTCGTCTGAAAACAGACCGATGTAAAGATAGTTTCGTCTGGGAGCTGACTTCCTTCTTACAGAATACAGTCGATCGCAGCTGCGAGCTCACTGTATTAGCTTTACGGCACCTTGATTCAATCTCACTTACTATATTACCATCCTGGGAGAACACACAACCTAAATACTTGAAATTATTGACCTGTTCTAGCTTTGTATCACCAATCTGACATTCAATTCTGTTGAATTTCTTACCTACTGACATCAATTTAGTCTTCGAGAGGCTAATTTTCATACCATACTCATTGCACCTATTTTCAAGTTCTAAGATGTTAGACTGCAGGCTTTCGGCACAGACTGCCATTAAGACCAAGTCGTCAGCATAGGCCAAACTATTTATTACATTTCCACCTAACGGACTCCCTCCCTGCCATTTTATACCTTTCAGCAGATTATCCATGTAAACTACAAACAGCAAAGGTGAAAGATTACAGCCTTGTCTAACTCCTGTAAGTACCCTGAACCAAGAACTCATTCTACCATCAATTCTCACTGAAGCCCAATTGTCAACATAAATGCCTTTGATTGATTTTAATAATCTACATTTAATTCCATAGTCCCCCAGAATGGCGAACATCTTTTCCCTCAGTACCCTGTCATATGCTTTCTCTAGATCTACGAAACATAAACACAACTGCCTATTCCTATCGTAGCATTTTTCAATTACCTGGCGCATACTGAAAATCTGATCCTGACAGCCTCTCTGTGGTCTGAAACCACACTGGTTTTCATCCAACTTCCTCTCAACGAACGATCGCACCCTCCCTTCCAAGGTGCCAGTGAATACTTTGCCCGGTATACTAATCAATGAGATACCTCGATAGTTATTGCAATCCTTCCTGTTCCCTTGCTTATAGATAGGTGCAATTACTGCTTTTGTCCAATCTGAAGGTACCTTACCAACACTCCACGCTAATTTTACTACTCTATGAAGCCATTTCATCCCTGCCTTCCCACTATACTTCACCATTTCAGGTCTAATTTCATCTATTCCTGCTGCCTTATGACAATGGAGTTTATTTACTATCCTTTCCACTTCCTCAAGCATAATTTCACCAACATCATTTTCCTCCTCCCCATGAGCTTGGCTGTTTGCAACACCACCATGATGATTTCCTTTTACATTGAGAAGATGTTCAAAATATTCCCTCCACCTCTCCAGTGATTCCCTGGGATCTATTATGAGTTCACCTGAATTACTCAAAACACTGTTCATTTCCTTTTTCCCTCCCTTCCTAAGATTCTTTATTACTGTCCAGAAAGGTTTCCCTGCTGCTTGACCTAGCCTTTCCAGGTTATTACCAAAATCTTCCCATGACTTCTTTTTGGATTCAACAACTATTTGTTTTGCTCTGTTTCTTTCCTCTACGTACAAATCCCTGTCTGCCTCGGCCCTTGTTTGGAGCCATTTCTGATAAGCCTTCTTTTTATGTTTACAGGCTGCTCTCACTTCATCATTCCACCAAGATGTTCGCCTTTTCCCATCTTTACACACAGTTGTTCCTAGGCATTCCCTTGCTGTTTCTACTACAGCATCCCTGTATGCCACCCATTCACTTTCTATATCCTGAACCTGCTTACTGTCTACTGTTCGAAACTTCTCACTAATCATATCCATGTACTTCTGTCTAATTTCCTCGTCCTGGAGATTTTCTACCCTTATTCGTTTGCAGACAGATTTCACTTTCTCTACCCTAGGCCTAGAGATAGTTAGTTCACTACAGATCAGATAGTGGTCTGTATCATCGAAAAATCCCCGAAAAACTCGTACATTCCTAAAAGATTTCCTGAATTCGAAGTCTGTTAAGATATAGTCTATTATGGATCTGGTACCCCTAGCCTCCCATGTGTAGCGGTGAATAGCCTTATGCTTGAAGAATGTATTCGTAACAGCTAATCCCATACTAGCACAGAAGTCCAGCAAACGCTTCCCATTCCCATTAGCTTCCATATCTTCCCCACATTTACCAATCACCCTTTCGTATCCTTCAGTTCTATTCCCAACTCTCGCATTGAAATCGCCCATTAGCACTATTCTATCCTTGCTGTTGACCCTGACCACAATGTCACTCAATGCTTCATAAAACTTGTCAACTTCATCCTCATCTGCACCCTCACATGGTGAATACACAAACACAATCGTTGTCCATTCAAATTGGAAAGAGAAAAAATTATCATCAGAACCTCAGAAAATACGGTTATTCATGACCTTGAGCTCAGCTGGAAAGCGTACTCGCTCCTTGCACATGACAGTACGATTTGGAAATGATACAAACCGTTTAAATGTAACATGTGCAAATAAAAAAACTGTGGTTTTTGTCATTTTAACACGAAAACGTAAAATTCCCATTCTTATATTAGGCCCAAAACAGTAATAGGCGATCCCAAGACCTCCCGTGGCTTTTTGTATGGAAGGTGCAACATCTGTTCTGGTATCGGTAACACAATCGTTTACAATAATATTAAAATACTAGATTTGTGTTAAAAAGGAGCAGTTTCAATTCCTGCCAGAAAGCGCAATTACTATACAGTGCCCTGAGGAAAGTGCCGTAAACCTTTTCAGCAATACAGTCAAAAAAGGTAAAAATATAAACAGCCAAAGGGGCTACCTGGCTGAGGCAGTAAAGGCGTGCTCACTTCGCCCGGAAGGACGTGGGTTCGAATCCCCGTCAGGAAGTCGTAAAATTTAAGAAACGAGATTTCCATTTCTGGAGGTGCACATGGCCCTGAGGTTCACTCAGCCTACACCAAAAATGAGTACCAGTTTAATTCCTGGGGGCAAAGGCAGCCGGGCATAGAGCTAACCACTCTACTCTATCCAGTGCTGAGGTTACGGATAGTGGAAGCCTTTACCTTCCACCCCTCCAAGGGCCTTCATGGCCTGTACGGGGATGACTTTGCTTCTCTTGCTTTCATAAACAGCTAACCCTGGACGTAATGTGGACGTTTTATAAGTGCAAACATTACTGACAAAGCTCGTTTGGTCTTCGAGTAGAGCTGTCGAAATGCGCCACTCTCTGCTTGATGATTTCCGAGATTCTCTAAACAATACCACCCGAACGCGATGCTACAATGCTTCACCGCCAATCGCCACTCGCTCTAATTATCGCAATAATGGGGCGTTAACACCAAGATTCATAAGTATACCATATCCGTCCTTTTGTGAGATACAGTTTATTGAAAAACACTTGATCGAGTATTTAGCGTTGATGGGACTGAAATTTCTGGACAGTTGATCCTGGAAATCGTTTCTTTGAGGAACAGATAATGCAGAATTTTTACAGCGTGATTTAATTACGATGTTAAAAATTAAATAACTGGAAAGGAGGTTCAACCTATTCAATACTCAAAAGAAAGAAACGTAGCAATCACATTTCTATTTAAATGGGACCGGTTTCGACCTTAGTCTAGGTCATCATCAGCCATAAAAAACATGTAAAATGTTTATGAATGTTGGAGGTCAGTTTCACTCTCTGTTAGGCACAAAGACACAACACCAAATTCTGTCCTGCACAAAGTCACAACACTACCAATCCACATGCGAAGATCAAAAAGGCTTGAATTCGCAGACGAACAGATCTGTAGTAGAAAGCCGCCAGCTCCCGGTGACCAGCGCGGCACACTCAAGGTCACGCGCTGCGGCCAAACACCAAAGTAGAGTGGAGAACGTTTCAAAGGTCCAGAACCTGTCACGGCTGCGGGAAGCCAAGTACGTATATAAAAATATACGACGCCAATTAGTACAACCGAATGAGCACCCGTACTCCAGTTAAGTTCTTGTTCTGGTCACCGGGAGCTGGCGGCTTTCTACTACAGATCTGTTCGTCTGCGAATTCAAGCCTTTTTTATCTTCGCATGTGGATTGGTAGTGTTGTGACTTTGTGCAGGACAGAATTTGGTGTTGTGTCTTTGTGCCTAACAGAGAGTGAAACTGACCTCCAACATTCATAAACATTTTACATGTTTTTTATGGCTGATGATGACCTAGACTAAGGTCGAAACCGGTCCCATTTAAATAGAAATGTGATTGCTACGTTTCTTTCTTTTGAGTATTGAATAGGTTGAACCTCCTTTCCAGTTATTTAATTTTTAACATCAATAATTTCAATACGGAACAATGAAATTTTTATCTTTAATTACGATGCTCGCAGGATCACGTAATTTGAACGCATATTCCGGGAAAACGTAGATTCTGGGAACGGATAACCGAGATTCCACTGTATTTTTATTTAAAACTGTTTATTATATTAAAACAGGAAGGTAGTTGCTGCAAAAAAATCAGGACGAAACAATTGTTGTACTTTGATGGGAAAACTGTTTTTTCCTTCTGAAAAATGAAAAAATGTGACTTAGTTCCTTTCTCCACGAACTGATTCATTTTAAGTGCAAATATTTACTTTACAAGATAACTTCTTAATGTCATATGTGTAATGATTTTGTGTTTTAATAAAAATATTTGTGTAATTAAGTTCAAGTGTTTCCTAGAATGTGAGAAATTTTTACTTGTGATGTTTAATCGCTGAGGAAGAGAATGGCAGTTCTTGAAACAAATACAAAAATTAAATATTTACCTAATTAAACATATTATATATTGACAGGGCAGACATAACAACAATCCCTTGTGTTATTCTACTCTGTGGACATAAATTAAAAGGGACGATTTAGAGAGTAGTTAGTTTTAGTTTAATTTATTTTTAATATTCATCACTATAATTTTAAGTATGTTTCTTAAGCCTCTTAAATAGTGAAAATTTTCTAGAATACAAGTCTTCTGTGGTGCAAGTTGCTGACTCTTTCTGTTGATGTATGAATAAACATTTTTCTGTGGTTCAGTTACGCAGATAATACTGAAGATAACTCAGGTCTGAACACAAAGTAAATCATCTGTTTACATCCCGTTGTTGTGATAAGCTTGCCAACTAGGAGAATTCATAGTGGTATCTTCTTTTCATTTAACCTCTTAACTGGGCATGACGTATATATTCGTACGCCGAATGTTACAGGGTAATGGGCATGACGAATATATACGTACTCGTCTTTTACCGCGAATATCTCCTGTGTATGGTGAGTTACTTTGCCGCCTTGTGTATTATTGTCTAAATTGATGTTTCTTCCGCATGATTGCAGCAAAAACCACATGTCACACTCCTTGAAGCTTATTTGTTTTTATTTTACATCTGTGCGGTGCTACGTGTCCGCAGTAGGCCAAATATGGCAGAATCTAGTTCAAAGCGTAAGTTCGAAACGCTCGAAGAAGACGAGATTCTTCAACACTTAAGAGAATGTTTGTGACGATTTCTCTTCTCAGAAATCTGAAGATGAGTGGTTCGATACAGAGGAAGGTGAGCCTGATACTGAAAGTTGTTCCAAGAATAAGAATGATGAACAAGATGAACAACGTGACGAATCAGATGAAGGCGAAGTGCAGTTCTAGTGAGGTAAATGACGAAACTGACCGTGAAGTTAATGTAAAATCTTTCACAATGTCACTAGCATGATGTGTAAGTCATAAATATTCCTTTATTTTATTTGTTTTAATTTTAGGTGATAACATGAACAAAACGCACAAATTTCAACCAAGTAAATGACCTTGCAGTTAACGAAAAATGGTTCAGGATGTCACATTCTTGATATGATATTTATAAATACCCCTTACTTTTATTTGTTTCAATTTTTGGCTGTGAAATATGGGCCAAACTATCAAATTCCAACCACGTAAGTGACCTTGTAGTTAATGTAAAAATTTCTCTAACATTAAAATTAATTAATTAAAACTCATTTAATTTACTTTTTGTATCACAGTTGAATGATATTAATGTTATTACTAACTTTTCCGCCTATCCTGCCATGTAACAACAATCTGCTTTAAAAATGCACAGGGCAGGTTACACCAAGCAAATCAATAATACCCAGTTAAGAGGTCTTTTTGTATTAACAGATACAATTCAGTTCTTAAAGATTATTGCAGTTTTCCTAACAGTTTACAGAAAATCCATAGAGAATTGTAGGTATTGTGCACATCATATTTAGACAATGATATGGTATGCTTATTAGTTTCATGTAAGTCTGAATCTATATAGAGCCTTGTAAAGAAAATTGAACTGGTATGATCCTCCAAAAATCTGGATTTAAAATTTCAAGATAAATCTACAGTATGCTGGATAAAATAAATTAAGAGATTGTTCGTGAGGTGGATTGATGAAATTTTCCTTGCTCTAGAAAGTTTCTGTTAATTCAAAATGCTATTGTCACACTGGCTGAAATCTACGATGTGTCTGATGCTAATTTCTAGGCATTGGTAGCTACTAGGCGATCAGTCATTTACGGAAATGTTTGTTAAGCAGCCATGTGGCATACGTACAGTGGACTTTGACTCACATTGCAATACAAGCCTAGTCAGCAGTGGCGTCGCCATTCAACGGCTCGCTTATACAGAGTTTGCACCCAAGATGGACAGTATAATTGTAGAGATGATATGGGCTTTTTGGCATATGCCATGTCAAGAAAACAAGGTGAAACTCTTTACGTTTCACAGAGAACTTTACTCCACATCTTCAGAAGAAAAATCTCGACTGTTCACGAGGAAGACTTCTACAATAATGAAGGTTTGAATTTAGACACTAGTAATAGAAGTGTTAGTGGTACGTTCATTCATCATCAGATGGCTCACTGTACACGGTACAGCGCTAGCATTTGAAGCAGAAGTTGACGGCACCATCAGAATCGGTCTGGGAGGTGGGGTATCACTGGTGTACACACATACGAAAGTATGACTCCGACACAAGCCTGGAATGAAACATCTGGTGATGAGGAATGTATGAATTTGGAAAACACCGAAACGAAATAACGTTAGTGAAAGGACAGGGAAAAGCACTATCTACGTAAATCTTTAATGGCTGGCAACCACGTATTAATTGATAGCCAGTGTTACTGTTGAAATTGTTAGGATTTCTATGTATTTCCACAGCTTCCCATATAATCCTGGCTTCCTTCCAACTCCTAGACCTTTCCTATCCCATCGTCCCCATAAGACCTATATGTGCCGGTGCGACGTAAAGCCACTAGTGTATAATCCTGGACCTATGTTGTCTAGTGTGGGTAATTTTACGAACAGATGGACAGGTTGGCTATGTAAAGTCCACTCTCGCCGGTAGTGGCTAAGTTCTGTATGGAGCATTTTGAGAGGGAGGCTACTGCTTCAGCACCCATCAAACCTCTAATTTGGTGGAGGTATGTTGATAACACATTTGTCGTATGGACAGAAGGTCCTGAGAAACTTCATGTATTTTTAAACCACTTAAATCACCAACATCCTTCAATTAAATTCACTATGGAGATGGTGTCAGATGGATGCCTTCCTTTCTTGGATGTTCTAGTAAGAAAGAAAGAGGACGGCTTCTTAGCACTTATCGTCTATCATAAGCTTACCCACACAAATCGCTATCTCCATGCAAATTCTCACCACCATCCAGCACAAAGACAGGGCATTCTCATGACACTCACCATGAGAGAGACACAAATTTGTGATTACAATATAATTATTAAATTAATTAATCCTTCAAATTTGTGAGGCATCAAATATCCGGGAGGTGATGGACACACTCAAAGTCACATTCGAGGGTAATACCGGTAGTTACAAGGATGTAAAGATTCATAGAGCCCTGCATTCCAGAGGGACAACTAAGTTAAGCTCTCATAAAGAAGAAGTGAAGGGAACTGCCTACCTGCCTTACATCCACAAGACCACAGACCAAATTGCCAAGGTCCTCTGCAAACACAATATAAAAACCGTGTTTGGCACCATCACCAAAATTGCCCACAGTTTAGGTAAAAGCAAAGACAAATTGTCCCCACTGTTACATTCTGGGGTGTACAAAATTCCCTGTACTTGTGGTAAGGTATACATTGACCAAACATGCTGGTCCATTGGGACTCGCATCAAGGAACGCCTGTCTCAAGCAGCCAGACAAATCAGCAATAACTGAGCACGCCCTATCATCGGGTCATGATGTCGTGTTCCAAGGTGTTCGAGTTCTTACCCACACTAGACACTACAGGTCCAGGATTATATGGGGAGCTGTGGAAATACATTGAAATCCTAACAATTTCAACAGGGACGCTGGCTATCAATGAAGTAATATGTGGTTGCCAGTCATTAAGGATTTACATAGGTAGTTCTCTTCCCTGTCCTTTCACTATCATTATTTCGTTTTGGTGTTTTCCAAATTTGTACGTTCATCACCAGATGTTTAATTCCAGGCTTGTGTCAGAGTTATACTTTGATATGAGTGTACACTAGTTATAGCGCCCCTCCCCTCCCAGACCAATTCTGATGGTGCCGTCACCTTCCACTTTGAATGCTAGCACTGTACTGCATACGGTGAGCCATCTGGCGACGAATGAACGTACCACTTACACTTCTACTACTAATATCTAAATTCAAACCTTCATTATTGTAGAAGTCTTCCTCATGAACAGTCAAGATTTTCTTCTGAAGGTGCAAAGCAAAGTTCTCTGCAAAACGTAAAGAGTTCACCTTCTTTTCTTGATTCAGTATAAGCCCAAAAGCCAATATAATGTCGACAAGTACGGGCCATGAAAGCATCAATGTTAACAGACAGAATGATTGATTAATTAATTGATTGGTTGATTGATTTGTCTATCTTGCCATCAATTATCCTTCCAATGGTACAGATTTCAGAGAATATTTTTTCCACTTCTTAAAAAAACAATGCAAAGTATTGCCAGCTTAGTTTTGAAAAATAAGTAATTTGTTTATTGTGTTTTCTTGGAGGGAGTGGGGTAGGAATATTTTGTTAAAGGCTGAGTAGGCTTCAGCAAATATAAATATTATTTTCAACAAGATTTCATTCTTCATCAAGATGGATTATGTTTACAACTGACATTTACAGACAACAACATCATCATCATCATTTACCCCTTTTTCAGCTTACTCCAGGTGGAGGCAAAAAGGGTTCCTCTCCACTTCATCCTGTATCTCCACTATACCCCATCCAACACTGTGTTCCATTCCAGGCTCCGTTGTCCCATACTGTTTTTTACTTGGTCCATCCATTGTAATCTCTGTCTCGCTCGTCCTTTCATCTCCGTCATCTATCTCTCCAGTGCTTGTCCTGGCAGTCTTAATTCTTTCAACTGCTTGGCATGTCAAAACCACCTGAATCTGTTCTGTTTCAGTTTGTCATTTAGATTTTGTGCATTTCACTTCATTTCTCACTCTCTCCCTCCTTGTCCTCTGTACCATACTCCTCAGGAATTTCATTTCAGTTTTCTGTACTCTATTCTCACTTCTCTGAGTCGTTGTCCAGGTTTCTCCTGTATATGTCATTATAGGTAAGTAATGTCCCTTGTACATTACATCTTTAGCCTTTATTGGTTCATCGTTATTCCATATTAATCTTTGTACCTGGCAGTAAAAGGCACTCCCCAGTTGTATCCTTCTAACATTTTCCATATCCATTCTTCATTATTCTGTCAGTTCACTTTCCACATGTATTTGAAGTATTCTACTATTTCCAGTTCCTTGTCTTCAATTTTGATAGCATCTTTTCCTTTTTTACTTCATGTAATCATCACCATTGTTGTG
Source organism: Anabrus simplex (assembly GCF_040414725.1). Lineage (NCBI taxonomy): Eukaryota > Metazoa > Arthropoda > Insecta > Orthoptera > Tettigoniidae > Anabrus > Anabrus simplex. The sequence goes on along the minus strand of NC_090265.1, from coordinate 1,332,235,705 downwards.
CTTTTCTCCACATTGATTCTCAGTCCCTATTGTTCAATCTTTCTGTTCAGTACATTCAGCTGTTATTGTAACCTCCTCCTCATCTTCTCTCCAGATCACATAATCATCCACAAACATAATTACATTCATTCTTCCCCCACCCCCTATAATCTTCCCTTGCAGTTTTTACGATGTCATACATCACCATTATGAACAGTAGATGACAGCACACTCTCTTATTTTAGCCTATTGTCAGTTCCAAACTATTCTAGTCTACTCACTGTTGTCTTCACACAGCTGTGACATTTATCATATATTACTTTTATCATTAGGGTTAGTTCCTTGCCAATGCCCATGTGTGTCAGGCTATCCCAAACTTTTGTTCTGGGAACACTGGTGTATGCCTTTTCTAAGTCTGTAAGAGTCTTTACTATATCCTATATCCTTCCCAATTCCCAGAATTAAAACGGGTGCCACTGTTAAACTTCCACGAATCCAAATTGTTCCTCTCATTATAGACTTTCCACTTTTTCTCTAATTCTTCTTACCACATGGGAGGTGATGGTGATTCGTCATTAGTTACCGCTCACCTTCTTATCTCCTTTCTTGAATATTGGTATTATAACTCCATTTTCCCAGTCCTTGGGCACCTCTTTCTCTCTCCATGCACACTTCAGCATTCTCCAACCCTGTGTTCACCACTTCATTCCTACAGTTTCTTATAATTCCAAATAATTTTTTCCCACAGTTCAAATCTTCCTTTACTTCCTGGGTGAATTTTCACAAATTTTCTTCGGCTACCACCTTTTTGCAAACTCTTTTATGTATCTCACACTACTCTCTTCAGTCTTTTGTATTTTCCATTCCTTCCAAGTTTTCTTCTTTTCCTTCACTTTATCTTTTACTCCGTCATTCCACCATGTTGTCTCTTTTTCTCTTACCTTTCTTGATGTTCTGTCGCATGTTTTCTCTGCACTTCTTGCCTTGCAAATGCACTCTTAAAATTATTCCATTCCTGTACAGCCTGGCTAATATCTGTCCTTGGTATCAGTTTTTGTAATTCTGCCCTAAGCTCTTCCTGAACCTCCTTTTCCGTCAATCTCCAGACCCTAATCTTTCTTTCTCTTTTTTGTCGTACTTTGTGACCTTACCTACTTTCAATTTGGTTGTCACTGCTCTATGGTCTCTCCCAGCGGCTTTCTCAGGCATAGCTGTAACAGCCATAAGATCTATCCAGTGCCATTTTTCCACTCATATGTAATCAATGAACGTTTTTGTTCTTCTGTCTCCCCATCAATACCTGGTAATCTTACAGCAATTTTTCCTCCTGAATCATGTGTTTTCTATTATCAGTTTGTCCCTCTTGTAAATTCTATTAAAATATCCCCTTCTTGATTCTTGTTACAATATCCATATGGCCACAGAATCTCTTCTCTTCCCAGTCTCTCTGTTTCCACTTGTGCATTCAATGTAATTCTCCACTTCGTCAAAGAATTGTTCTGTATTCTCTTCTTTATTTCCGTTTTATGATGCATATAGTTGGAACAGATATCATGTTTGTGTCTCAAACTCTATCCTCCCAATCGAGTTGACTGTGCCATTAGGGGCACACAGTTGTGAGCTTGCATTTGGAAGATAGTGGGTTCAAACCCCACTGTCGGCAGCCCTGAAGATGGTTTTCCATGATTTCCCATTTTCACACCAGCAAATGCTAGGGCTGTAACTTAATTAAGGCCACGGCTGCTTCTTTCCCACTCCTAGCCTTTTCCTATCCCATTGTCACCATAAGACCTCTCTGTGTCAGTGTGACATAAAGCAACTTGTAAAAATAAAAAAATATAAAATGTAAACTTTATCCTTGCTATAATCATTCTGTTGTTGATCTTCACCTCCTCCACATATTCCAGAACATCCTTTCTAATGATCATTCCTACTCTGTTTACGACATCCTGTCCTCCACTGTAAAACAGCCTGTAACCTTCCTTTAATTTTCTTTCCCCTCTTCATCTCCATTTTATTTCACTAAGACCAGGGATGGCTATGTCCTTTTCTTTTATGAACTCTTATTAGCTATTCGGTCTTGTCTGTCAGGGTTAGGATGTCGACTGTCCGATTTGGGTATGTTGTGGTACTTATCACAGCTCTCGCAGTACTGCAGAGGATGCCCTAGCTTTTTCCGAGACTACACCTTATTTGTTCTCACTTTAGACCAGGGCCTCTCAGGGTGCATGCGCTGTGCAGTGCACGGGCGCAAGGTGCAGGAGATGACTACACTAGGTTGACCAGAGTGCAGTCCGACTCGTTGGCTGAACGGTCAGCGTACTGGCCTTCGGTTCAAAGGGTCCCGGGTTCGATTCCCGGCCGGGTCGGGGATTTTAACCTTAATTGGTTAATTCCAATGGCACGGGGCCTGGGTGTATGTGTTGTCTTCATCATCATTTCATCCTCATCACGATGCGCAGGTTGCCTACAGGAGTCAAATAGAAAGACCTGCACCTGGCGAGCCGAACCCGTCCTGGGATATCCCGGCACTAAAAGCCATACGACATTTCATTTCATTTCACCAGAGTGCAAACCCCCACTCCACTTCCCCTACACCTATCTCACCCGTTTGGCCTGTCTTCGCCTTCTCCACCTTCCCCCCTGATCCTCCCCTCACTGTGAAATATTTATGTACGGTGAGCGGTGACACTGTTGTATGGGACAACGTTACCGGTGTTAAAACACTCTTCTTTCAATTTGGTTTGAGCAGACAATTTATTTTCTCTAGCTCTCCCTTTATCTTTACAATGATACCAGTTATGCCTGCAACAAGGGACCGGCTGACAGCAATTCGAGAGCCTTCTTTAAACTACAATCAGAAATAGGCCTACTCGTACGCAATCTAGTTTTCGTACCAGTCAAAGCAGGAAAAAATACCTTTCACATATGCATGTGGAACTAAATATCTTAGCTGCTTCTCGATGCAGCTTAGGAAAATCTTCCTTCGAAAAATTCTCGTAGAATTTGAGCAAAGCCTTTGTGTTGGAAAATAGCTTTTTGTTTAACTTATGACATAATTATTGTCCCACGGATTAAGCATTTGGCTTTATCGTCACGACTGACAAAGAAATACGAAAATTACCACTTCGATTGAAATGGACTGTCGGAAGTCCAGGTTGCTCCATTATTATGTTGTTGTCATGCGCTTATCTATTTCACTGATAAACAAGCCGTCTATCACCGAACGCTTCGTCGCTCTCAGCGCACTACACCATCCGAGTCAAGCCGAGTTAACTCGAGTCGGAACGATGCACAGTGCACGGAGTCTCTGCACCTTGATATGCACGCATGAGATTTTGAGTGTTTGAGAGGCCCTGCTTTAGACTCTTATTACGATAGGTTCCCCGGTCTTAAAGGCATTTTAGAGCTGCTGCCAGTAGGTGATGAGGCCGCTCCTAACATTGAATACAAATTCTCCTTTTGCAACTGCTCCTAACCTGGGGACAGATGCTACTTGATGGGTTCCAGTGTGATTTCCTACACAAAGGGACTATAACCCAACGTAAGAGAACTCGTCCACCCAAAACCGTTGGTCCTCTTAGGGGGTCGAGTTATTTCTTGCCACCCAACACTTGGCACAGAGTCACTGGCTGTATGGTCTACTTTATTACCGTAGTGGACTGGACCAGCCAAACAGAGCCCCGTTTTTATTTTATGGACTGCTAATTCCCACCTCTTAACATTGTTGAATGATCATCTAGTAATGAGTCATCACACCATGGCAGTATTGTCTTCTCAGCACAATTTCTCACATTTAGCACTTTTTTTATCAAAATACTCCTATCTTATCTTTATTTCTTCTGGATATTGTACTAACTCTCCACCTTCCTCTTTTGTCAGCTTTGTATAAATTCTTTCTTTCCTATTATTTTGTATAATTCATGCAGTATTTCTTTACTGCCAGCTCCATCTCTTTCCATCTTTTGTATAAATATCTTCCCTACCTTTCTTCTGTTACCAATTTCTTGCATTTTCTGTTATCAAGATATTTTTTATCTCTATTCAATTTTTGACAAATTTTCTTCTTTTCTTACACTGCTTCTCTCACCTTCATATTTCACCACTGTATCTCCTTTTCTTGCATTGATGTTCTACCACAGGCAATCTCTGCCCCACTTACAAATGCTCATTCATCTTCCACATTTTTCCTACTTCAGTAACTGGAATTTGTATTTCAGTCTCTCCAAAAATTCTTCCTGCAATTTCTTATCTTTCAATTTCCACACTTTTATTTTACTACCTCTTATCTCCTTTTAGATATAATAGATACTAAAGTATCAAGAATGATGGTGGGAACAATGCCAGGAAGGTGTCAGAATGAGGACATTGGGCTAAGTTAGGAATGAACTTGTTTGATGAAGCTGTGCGCATAAAACTGGCTTAGGTGGTGGAGTCATGTGAGGTTAATGGAAGAGGATAGGTTACCTAGGAGAATAATGGACACTGTCATGGAGGGTAAGAGAATAGAGGGCGGAGGGGATGAAAACGATGATGGTTACTCTCAGTTTCTAAGAATTTAAAGATAAGAAGTATAGAACTAAATCAGGCTAGGGAACTAGTTACAAATAGAGGATGATAAATTCATAGAGGCTTGCAGACTGAATGCTGAAAGGCATGACAGTCTATAATGTATGTATGTATGTATGTATGTATGTATGTATGTATGTTCTCTCATTTAATTTTCCATTTTCCTCAGACTCAGTTTTACTATCACTAATCTATGGTTACAATTAAATTATAATTATTAAAATTAAATATTCACTACCTTGTGGGATGAGGAGGGATCCTCAAAGACTAAGGGAGTAAACCCCGAAAGAAAATCCTCAATTACGTTACGCCTAGCAAGCCAGTAAAAGAGCTTATTTATAGTTGCCTCCAAAACACATAAGAGCCTCAGAATGCGTTTATCAACTAAATTAAGATGCCAGCATGAGCAGACTCATGTCAGGTATGTTGGTTTATGGCCTGATGATAGACAGAGTCCTGCAAAAATGCAAAAATTCCAGAGGAGACTAAAACGGATTGGGACCATCAGCTTACTCATTCTCACAGGAAAACGTGAAGAACTAGTGGACCTCATGGAAAGGAGGAATTTAATGATACTGAGGCTGAGTGAAACCAAAGGGAAAGGACTGAAGAAAAAATCAGTATACACTGTATTGGCATGGAACTGACAGAGAGATAAGGAACGGTGTTGGTTTCATCATGGGTAAAGATCTAGAATGAGCCGCTGACATTCAGTATGTTAGTGAGAAAATAATAAAGGTGACTGTGCATTTAGGGGGAAAAAAATCGAACTTTGGTGCAGGTGTATGTACCTCACACTGGATGTTGTCAAGTGGATATGAAGCAATTTCTTGATAATTTGGAAGAAGTTATCAGTAAAGAGAGAGTTAGCATTATAGGAGATCAGAATGCACAGATTGGGACAGATAGAACAGGATATGAGAACGTAATGGGACCTCATGCATATGGTGGAAGAAATATAGAAGGTGAACATCTTCTTGACTTCTGTATGAGGAATGGGTTGATGGTGAAAAATAGTTGGATCATGAATAGACAGAGCCATAAGATAAATTCATACATTTGGGATGGACTACAAAAACTGTAATTGATATGTCATCTCAGATGAAGAAAGGAGCAGAATGGTAACAGATGTCAGAGTAATATCTAGTGAGAGTCTTGACAGTGACCACCGTCTATTAGCAGCGGACCTGAGAAACTTCTATATGCCAAAAGTACAGAACAGGAAAATGCCAAAAATTAAAGTATTGGAACTCTAGGAAATGGATAAGAGAACTGAGTATCAGAACCGGATAAAAACCCTGTACCAAGAGATGACAGGAAAAACGAAGACGCAGAATGGACCAGACAAAGGGACACATTGGTTAAGGAAGCAACTGAAGTTTGTGGAAAGACAGGTATGAAAACAAGGGAGAAGGAAACACCTTGGTGGAATGAAAGAGTGAGAGCAGCTATCAGGGAAAGAAATCTCTTGCGGAAAGAAAGGGATAGGGAGAAAAAATTAACCTGATCTTACTAGAGGCGAGGCGAAGATGAGAAACCTCGAACAATTATACCGAGACAAGAAACTGGACGTTAAAAGAATAGTTACAGAAGAAAAGACCAAGGAATGGAATATATTCACTCAGAAACTGGAGGAAGACAGCAGAGGCAATAAGAAACAACTATATAGTGTTATCAGAGGTAAAAGAAAGCCAATGAATACCATAAAGGCACTGGAAGTTGAAAAAGTAAGTCTGGTTAGGACAGAAAGTGACATGAGAGAAGTCCTGAAGAATCATTTCGACCACCTGCTAAATAGACTAGTTCAAGAACAAAATACAGAACTGGAAATCCAAGCCTACAATGAGGAACCTCCCATCACCTGGACAGAAACTGAGACAGCCTTAAAATCTATGTCTAAAGGAAAATCTTCAGGTGCAGATGAGGTGAATGCGGACATAATAAAGGCAGCAGGCATCCAGGGTATACATTGGCTGCACAGAGTACTAAATGCTGTATGGACAGACAACAAAATACCTACAGATTGGAGCAAGGCCGTTATAATGCCCCTGTTTAAGAAAGGCAGCAGACGGAAACCCACCAACTATAGAGGAATAACACTGCTGTCTCATGGGCTAAAAATTCTTGAGAATATCATAGAAAGGCACGATTGCAGTTTGGAATATTACCCCCTTGAGGTATGTAATGGAAATGTATAAATGTGTATAATAACTCATCATCATCATCATCATTTGCCCATATCCAGTTCCTGCCGGGTTGGGTATTTATGGCACTTCTCCATCTTCTTCTTTCCTTCCACCATTCCTCTTCCAAGATCTTGTCCCAGTCTAAATTTCCTCTTCTTATTCCACTCTTCACTGATTCAATCCACTTTGTTCTAGGTCTTCGCCTTGCTCTCTTTACCCTTGCACTTTGCCTCCAGCATCTGTCTAGGAATCTTATTTTCCTCCAACCTATTTACATGTCCAAACCACCTAGTTTACTCTTTTCAATTCTCTCATTTAACTTTCCCATCCCAACTTCCTTCCTAATATCTTCATTTCTCAATCTGTCCTTCCTTGTCTTTCCTATCATACTTCTTAGGAATTTCATCTCACAGCTGACTTCTGTCTTTATTGCTTTAGCTACTGTTTTCCATCTTACACAATCTTGAGCAATCTTCACCACAATACCATATATACAGATTCTCACCCAAAGTTAAAAGGTTATACATAATGCAATAATATACATAGTCTATATTCCCTAACTGTAAATCCTTCTTATGATACTACATTCTTAAATATTAATAAAATTACATGATTTTCACTACCTTACCAACAAATTAATTTACAAAAATTTCCTAACCTAACGAATCTAGGGTTCGTACTCTTGTACGGTTACAGTGTGCATGCAAGATGGCCACAGAATTCCAACTGCGATAATGGCTGACAACAGCGGCCTTGCTTGGTGAGAAGTCTCATAATCTGTGGAAGGAAAGCTAGTCATGGACTTGCAACACAGCTAGGTTAGGACAAACCTCTCTCCTTACAGTTTTAGGACACAAATGCAAGTTAGTGGCGTAATGAAATCCATGAAAATAAATTTTAAAATAATGAAATAAAGTAATAATAGTTTCCAAGTTAAGTCCAAATAATAATAATAATAATAATAATAATAATAATAATAATAATAATAATAATAATAATAATAATTAATAATAATTAATGCAAAACAGAAGATCATGGTAATAAGACTTTACACAAGCTTGAAGAAATTGCAAGAAAGGCAGGACTGAAAATATAATATGATAAGACTCGAGTAATGAATATGCTGACAGACTGGGATGTGGAACAGGGAAAATAAAGAAAGTTCCCAATTCAATTATCTTGGTGGGTGGATAGAGTTCAGTGGTCTTGATAATGAAGTGAATAAGAGTAGGATCAGGAAAATGGAATTAGCTTACAAACTCACATTACAATACAGTAATAAGGCCAGAAGCACTGTATGCATCAGAATGTCTAACCCACAACATAAAAACAGAAGGTGAGGAGATGAGGAAGATAGAAAGGAAAATTTTACATAGGATATTAGGTCCTAGGAAGACAGGCAACATCTGGAAGAAAAGAAAGAATGAAGAACTGTACAAACAGATTAATGAACTGGCTCATGAAATGAGAAAGAGACTACTGAAGTTTGCTGGAGACATTCATTGGATGAGTAACGACAAATTGGCTAAAAGAATATGGGAGTACACGAGGAAATGCAAGAGCACCACAACTTGGACAAAAGAAGTTATCAAAGATCTAACTGAACTAGGTCTAAACACCAAAAGCATGAGGGACAGACACAAATTCCGGAAAATAGTTGACAGACATAGGGAATTTCAGAAACCAGAGGGGCAACAACGAACTTTGAAAGACCGACAGAGGAAGGCTAGAAGTCCAAATATGAAGAGATTTTGGGAGCAGAAGAGACAGGAAGCTGAGAAGCAGAAGCAGAAGCAGAAGTGAAGAGTTGTCCGTAGAAGGCGGAAGCGAATGTTAGAAATGATAATAATAATCATAATAATAAAAAATAATAATTTTACACCCCTCCCCTGTGAACCATGTGACATTGCTGCAGTGAGGAGGCATGTGCGTCCCAGTGAAATGTCGTATGGCTTTTAGTGCCGGGATATCTCAGGACGGGTTCGGCTCACCAGGTGCAGATCTTTCTATTTGACTCCCGTAGGCGACCTGCGCGTCGTGATGAGGATGAAATGATGATGAAGACAACACATACACCCAGCCCCCGTGCCATTGGAATTAAACAATTAAGGTTAAAATCCCCGACCCGGCCAGGAATCGAACCCGGGACCCTTTGACCCGAAGGCCAGTATGCTGACCGTTCAGCCAACGAGTCGGACTGCGTCCCAGTGAAACATAAATGATGCAACTGTGTTTGGACCCTCTCTTACGTGTGTTCAATAAACCAGTGGAGTCATTAACAATGAATGTTAAATATGTACATCCAGAGCAGAAGCTTGTGAAACTGAGATGTTTATAGACAGCTTAGGCAGAGACAAATCTCGTGCAAAATAAAATTACCCCTCATTTCTTTCATTATGATACCCCTGCCTTCATTTTATCTTACATGGTCTTTAGTCATTTTTTAGATATGTGGAACATTAATAGAACAAAGGACTTGGATACAAGATTGATATCCATCTTAGTCTTGATACTGCTTTATGCCCAAGAATAGTCCCGATTCTGTGTTGTTACACTTCTTTGCTTGATGTTCCTCGAAGTGTACCCTGTCGTTCTTTTCTTCCACTTCCCCAGAATCCTCCATGAGGAATTTCCTAGTCTTCAGCAAATATCTCATAACATCTCTTCTTACAACATTTTTAAACTGGTTTAAACATTTTCTTCTTAACCTGCAAGAAAATAGTAGTTATGTCTACTGTTTAACTGCTCATCTAGATCTAATGTATATTACTGTATAAGCCTACATTAGTAGTATTTTACATTCATTCTCATGTGAAACAACAACATGTAATACAGTAGGGTATTGCACTCACCTTTTTTTTTTTTTCCAGAAATACTTGTGTAAAATTTGCTAAAATTTCATCAGTGCTTGATTCTCTCTTTCTTCCACAATTTGTTGAAATGTTTCCAGTTTCTTCCTTTGTTATTCTCTTTTTCCATATGCAAGTCATTTTCACTACTATTTTCTTCATCAGTACAGTTGTATTAGCTTTCATCGGGTGAAAGATCAGAACATGCATGTGGCAACATGACTGCCATTTTTATTGATTACACCCATCTTGCCCAAAAGTGCTGTTAGCCAGAAGACTGGTGCAACTCAAAATATCTCTCTAATGCTATCTATTGGTGATGGTGAAAATCATTTTCAGTGGTAGGTGGAGACGCCACCAGAGCATTTACGGATAAACGCTATATTGAGAGTTATGCCCTCCTTCCACCCAGACTCTCAGTTCAGAGAATCTCGTAACAAAATGCAGTAGTGATTAGCCACATGTTTATTCCCCAGTGTACCAAAGTTTCAAATCTGTAGGTTTCAGTATTTGGAATCTGAGCACACCCAAAATTGAGGAAATTAACATTGTTGGGATAGGCAGTATGTGAGCCCCTTAAAGGGTATCTAATATGGAGACATAGTGGAATGATCAGATGTGATATATTTCATATTTACTCTTAGTTATCATTATTGTGGCTCACTTGGGATTGAAATAAATGTATAAAAATATTTTGAGACCATGGAGCTTGAACTTCCAAACACAAAACACAGTGTTGGCAATGAAGAACCACGACTATTGAGAAGTTTCTTACAGTCATGTTTGTATAGTAACACCTTAGTATCAACCAAGTTTCTGATCAATACAGAGTGGTTCCTTTTATATGCACAGCACAATTCTATGTGTGCATCCATTATTACCTCCTTATTGCTGGTTTGTCAGCAATGAATATTGGTAATTCAAGCAATGCACCCACACAAGAACTTATCATTGGACTACAGGGTAGACATTTTCCGGTTAGGTTATAAACTGTGGGTTGCATGAATATTCAGCCGGTATGTATTGATATCAAAATAATTTGACATTAGCGTAAAGATCCATTTGCATTCTTACCTGCTTTTTTTTTTTTTTTTTATTCTATTGGTATGTGTTGTTTTGAAAGTAGAATGAAAATTGAGCTCTTACTGATGTTGCTGTGCAGGAGATTCCAGTGAACATGTTACAGACAGTGATAAACAGCCACCTGCAGTGTCTATGATGATGGATTGTGGTCACTGTCCGCCTCAACATACCCTTCGCCATCGCCCTCCAGATGTCTTACCTACATGGGAGAATGCAGCTGAGGACATGGATAACTTGGATGATGTATGTACTGCAGTGTAGTGAAATGTGATTCCTCCTCTATTTCTTTTGTAGCAGTAAAATTGAGAGTTCTTTTCTTATTTCTTTATTTACCCGACCTACTATTATAAGGCTCATGGTTTCTGGTGGATGATTTCTTATATGGGGTGGAGGAAATGTCACTGAAACTATTAGCTATAGCTTGCATACTCTAGTGGCTACAAAAGGCATCTGTTCTCATTATTAGAATCAGTAGCTCTAAAGTGGCTTTGGGAATGTCACACTAATTGTAAACACAGACTAAGTAAAGACAAGTGTACACATGCGTAGGAAATTACTAAGGCATTCACCAGAGGTAACTCATGGTTCTTGTGCCAAGAGAACCATGGGAAACGAGCGACCTGCTAAACAATGCACAGTTGTGTTTCTGTGGTGGTTGGTAGTGTAGTGTGATGTGCTGTGTGTAGATGAAGATATGTACTGCGACAAGCACAAACACCTAGTCTCTAAATCAGATGAATTAAACATATGCAGTTAAAATGTCTGACTGAGAATTCAACTGTTGAACCAAAGGCCACTACACAGGTCATTCACCAAGGAGCTGGACACATGATTGAAATATGTACTCCAACACAAAAGCAAAATAAAATAGAAAGGCAGACTTAGAAGGATACTTTGGAAACCTGGATTGTTATTTCCAAGACAGATGAGTATTGCCATTGATGAGTATTAATTATTAGAGGTATGGGCACCAAAGTAGTACAGAGAGAGCAAAAATAATATTGAATATGTAATTTATGTAATTTGCATGTAGTTGTTACAGTTTATAAGATATGCCAGACTATTAGCATTTTACCCTATAGGGGTTCTTCAACATACCAGTAGCCAAAGACATAGAATTGTCTCAACATCCTTGAATGCCACCGAATTCAGGTAGGATTGAACATGTTAGCTCTAGAACAGAAGGCCATTGTCTGACTGATTATGCCATTTTTTTGAGGTTCATCCATGGATTTGATGCAAGTGACATAGGATGACACCCCTAGAAACTGATCCACTCTACCAAATAACTTACTAACCTTATGTCAGTTAATCATTGTACTTCTCTTCCCAAGAAGAGATCATAGCACCATTTGCATTAAAAAGATACAGACCAGAAAACATTCTAATGATCTTTTGCACAAGAAAGAAGCTACTATTTGGAAGTGGGCTCTACTTGGCTCTGAACAGTAGTAAAAAATCTAGGTATAAATGGGAGAGCAAAATTGAAATGGTAGTAGATTACATTTTGGTCAAGAATGGATACAGTTTGACAGTTGTAAAAGCAATGCGCTGTTAATCTCTTCAAGGAGATCATATGTTTCATAACAGTTGTGGTAGACTTTGCAAAAAGAACCTGTGAAAAATTTTCTGGCGGGTAGGAAAAACAAGAAATGTCTTGAAAGGTATGACAAGGTCAGAGATGCAGCCAAACAAAGATGTGAAAAAGATGAGTGAGAATTAGGACAAGAGGAATGGATAGCAAATGAGTGTGATCAAACTGCAAGAAAGAATGTGTAAGTAGGTGCAACAAAAAAAGTTGGTTATGATTTACTGATTCCCTACTGGAAGATATAAAAAGTAACAAGATATACCGAAGTGAAAGTACAAACAGCATGAATTGATGACACACAAACTGGATATACTGTACTGCAGATAAGATGAATATATTTCTGAGGATTTTAAAACTATACAGCATAAAAAATAATCTTAGTGCAGATGGGTGTAGAGATTGCTGAGATGATTTAAATATCAATACAGTACTATACTGTAAATTTAATTTGAATATTCAATTATATTTCAATCTAAACATTGGATGATCTTCATAATAAAACTTTGTATAGCTAGTTATTGGTTCTTGTACTTACATTTTCATTCAACCATCATTGAGATTTCCCATATTTTTAACTGAATCAGAATATTGTATAGAAAAAAAACAATGTAATATTACAATGAAGATAAATTTTGTCCTGAGCAGTTTTCCTACAAAACAAACCATAAGAGAGGTACATCAAGTTTTATATTTTAGGCCCCCTCTAAAGATCCACCCTACCGTTATTTCCCTTATTTTTCACAGTATCAAAGAAGTCTGTAAATAGTATTCTAAATAAATATTGCCATGACCAATTTTTCTGTAAAACCCACTGTAAGGTAGTTCAATAAACAGGTGAAAGAGCAGAGAGGAATATTAGCATGGCAACAAATAAATATAGGCCTAATACCTCATGGCTTTGAATTCAGCTGTATTCTCAATAGGCTCACATGTTCAAGAGATACATAAACACGTATGCATTACCAACTGCCACTTTGTTAACAACACTGATGTTAGTTGTAGCACGGGTGAAGTTTAAGGAAGCAGAGATTATCAGTGGAATACTGTGTAGGAGGGATACTGACTGGAAGATGATTGGGGATTTAAACGAGACCGTGGAGTGGGTATGTGGGAAACTGGGAGTGAGATTTCTAGATCCTAATGGGTTGGTAGAAGATAGGGATCTGCGATCATGTTGCCTTCAGTTAAACAGCAGTGGTACATATAAGTTAGGAAATTTGTTTAGAAGTGTTATAGGGAGGTACATTCAGGGAAACGGGGTGACCTAGTGAGCGGTGATAAGGGACCAGGGAACTGGAAATCAAGTAGGGATGACATCAAATTGTTAGTGCTCAACTGTAGAAGTATTGTAAAGAAAGGAATAGAATTAAGTAATTTAATAGATACATACTTACTAGATATTGTAATTGGAGTTGAATCATGGCTGAGAAATGATATAAAGAATGCAGAAATTTTCTCACGGAACTGGAGGGTGTATCGTAGATATAGGACAGGAATTGCAGGAGGGGGAGTATTCATTCTGGTGAAAGAAGAATTTGTAAGCTACAAAAAAGTTCAAGATGACAATCATGAAATTCTAGGTGTATAGGTACGATTCCACTGCCTGCGGCAAAGGTTGACATGTAGTATGCGGCTGGCAACAAATGTTGCTCTTTGTAGCATGCGGTTTGTTGTCAATGGGTCAGGAAAGATGTGGTATACTACATGCGTTGCCGGGTGTAGCATGCATCACTTGTGGAGACATGTCGCAAACTACAAACGTTATTCCATCAAGGCAACCAAGGGAACAGTTCCTCACCCGACTTTGACCGAGGAAGATGTCTTTGCAGACCATTGTGGCAACAGCGTATTGTTATTCGGCACGGTCGTAGGAGAAAATGGTGGTGGAGGCGAGAATTATTCGTTCGATCAAATAAAGTAGAGTACAGCATAAACTATTTGAGAAGTTGTTGGCTGGCGACAAAGCGCATTTCAAAAATTTTACACGGATGAGCCAGAAAAATTTCAAATTTTTGTTAGAGAAGGTTGGACCGAAGACTGCAAAGTCCGATACTAATTTGCTTGAAGCAATACCGCCAAAAGTTAGACTCTAGTTTACCCTTCGATTTTTGGCTACTGGTGACAGCTGTACTTCCTTGATGTACTTGTTTCGAGTTTCTCAACCTAGCATCTCATGAATTATCCCAGAAGTGTGCATGGCGTGGAGTGATCCAAGCTGATAGGGCATGGAGACCTTGGCAAACAAACCACGTCGGAATTCTCAAGAGGCGAAAGCCATTAGGGATGAGTTCACAGAGTACTTTGTCAGGTGAAGGCCGTGTACCATGGCAGAATCAGTATGCCTAGAGTTACGGGAAATTTTAGTTGTTCACTGGAATTTAATCATGTGTTTTAAATAAAATATATTACTTTTAAGTAGAATATCCTAACCATACTCTGATTATTTTACCCACTTATAGTTCACATTTATAATCAATCAATCAATCAATCAATCAATACTGATCTGCATATAGGGCAGTCGCCCAGGTGGCAGATTCCCTATCTGGTGCTTTCCTAGCCTTTTCCTAAATGATTTCAAAGAAATTGGATATTTATTGAACGTCTCCCTTGGTAAGTTATTCCATTCCCTAACTCCCCTTCCTATAAATGAATATTTGCCCCAGTTTGTCCTCTTGAATTCCAACTTTATCTTCATATTGTGATCTTTCCTACTTTTATAAACGCCACTCAAACTTATTCGTCTACTAATGTCATTCCACGCCATCTCTCCGCTGACAGCTCGGAACATACCACTTAGTCGAGCAGCTCTTCTTCTTTCTCTCACTTCTTCCCAACCCAAACTTTGCAACATTTTTGTAACGCTACTCTCTTGTTGGAAATCACCCAGAACAAATCGAGCTGCTTTTCTTTGGATTATACTAGAAGAATGAAAGATAACTTGTGGTAACTATGGCAATAAACGGGCATAGTGAGGAAGAAAAAGACTGTGATGAAACAGTGTTGGAAGACTTTGCGTAATTAGAGTAGCGGCGAAGGATATCCAAATAAAAAGTGTCTGTGTGTTAACAGCGTAACAGGAAAATGCCGAGTAGACTTTCTTCACAGGGAACACTACATCAGAGTGAGTGGACTAAGGCAAAATAATTAAAAACAAGTAATAACTACCACCACAATACTTTTTAAGGCAACTGAACACCGTACAGAGAAATATAACTAGACTAGGCTCTCCCTAGCTAGGCTACTCTACTGGTACATATACACAGTGATAGAACTTGCGAGCCAAAGTAGAGTGTCACGAGAATAGCGCTAGCTAAACTGCTCTACTATCCATGTACACTGGCCTTGACCGCCATGCAGAGTTCTAACTAGTACTGACTGAGAGTTAGGCTTGTCTGACCAAAGTCGCTTAAGAAACAAAGTTCAAGAAAGGGGAAAAATATACTGGTGTGGAACTGGATAGCAAAAGGAGAAGTAGGGCTGATGCAAGTGTAATGGACTAGTCTGACTTGGAGACAATATTCTCTAACCCATGGGTAAATAATGGAAATATCGAGCTCGATGATGATGATTATTTATTATTATTATTATTATTATTATTATTATTATTATTATTAGTATAGTATTATTATTATTAGTATTATTATGACTTGTTAGGTGTGACTATGAAGTTGTTTTCATCTATTGGTATTATCATTGTTTATGTAGTTATGAACAGACCTTATTTGGTATAAATCATGATCATATTATTTGTGAGGTTATGTCATGAAACATCTGCTGTATGTATGTTACTATGAGTTCATTTAATTTAAGAACATGAGCTTGCATCCGGGAGATAGTAGGTTCGAATCCCACTATCGGCAGCCCTGAAGATGGTTTTCCGTGGTTTCCCATTTTCACACCAGGCAAATGCTGGGGCTGTACCTTAAATAAGGCCACAGCCACTTCCTTCCAACTCCTAGGCCTTTCCTATCCCATCGTCGCCATAAGACCTATCTGTGTCGGTGCGACGTAAAGCCCCTAGCAAAAAAAAAAAAAATTTAAGAACACATAATTAATAGTATATAATTTATTATTACCTGTATATATGATGTATAAATCCAATGCAGTGTTGTGCAACACACGGTAATAGTCCAGAACAATGTATCTTTGGCACTAGGGAGTTATAGAAAACTCCATTCATTGTAAATAGGTTATTGGAGACTCTCGAAATTACGAGAAAACATGTCATATTCTTCTAGAAGCCTGGCCAGGCAGTGTATGTAAAGAGGTATGTATGAGGGTTGAATAGAGTTTTTAACGAGAGTTGTGAGTGCAAGTCGTTATCGAGTATGTAAATTCATATTGTGATTGGTAGTACGTTGACATGCTATTGTGGCAGTCTTCTTCTTCGTAACAATGTTTTGTTCAAGAGCATAGTAGTCAAATGTTCAAGATGGCAGTTTATTGTACGTGCGTGTGTGTGGAATATGTAGATATAATTTGTAAATAAAATAGTGTACACAGTTGACAGCATTTCATGTGTGTATCTTTGTGGTAACAACAAGGCCACACATAAAGTGGCTGAGGAAATTAACTACTAGAGAGATGAATTCGTATGTGAATTTTGTACAAATGTCCCATGAGGATTTCCAGTGTTTGCTTGCATTAATTGCTCCAAAAGTTAAAAAGCAGGGTTTACATCTCAGAAAAGCAATTTCACAAACAACTCACTCTTACATTGGGATTTCTTGCTATGGGTACGTAAGACAAAGTATTTAATTAGATAAATATAAGTTTTATTTTTAAATGAATGAAAAAGCAGATTGTTAATGTTACCTACAATTCTGTCATGTTCTGTTCTTAATAAACAAAAGGTAACTTTCTTACAGGTGACAGTTACCAATCCCTAAGCTTTTTTTTTTCACCCCCGAATATCTGCGACGGCAATTTCGTGGATTATTCCCGACGTTTCCTAAGCATTGTTTGGGTGTTTGAAGACTGACTACCTGAAGGAATACAGTGAAACCTCCTTAAGACATTTCTGCAGGGGACAAGGAAAAGAGAATGTATTAAGCGAGAAAACGAGCTAGTGAATATATGATTAAAAGCTATCTAGCAAGGATATGGAAATACTAAATACGATTTTTTCTGACATGAGGGCATTTTTGGTTGTGTGTCCGCGGGTACAGCGAAAACTGTATAGTTATTGGATATGGGATCTTTCTAATCTTATAAACTATAGAATAAAATGTTGAACAGTGACTTCATAAAATGTTATAGAATAACATCTAAAACGAGGATAATGCACAGAAAGTTTGTTAAAAATACTGTATATTAACAGTTTTGAAAATAACTTTAAGATTGATATAGGCTGATGATTGCCATAAAAAAAAGGGTGAAACATGTACCTATGAATTTTAAGTATTATGTATAAATTTTAGCCACATGAAATAGTGGATAGTATTGTATTGAACAGGTGGATTTATAAATAATTATTATAATATTTGTGATTTAGTGTGTGGAGTTCCGCAGGTTGAACAAGAAGACCGTTAGTGATGCCTACCCCGTTCCTGACTTGAAAGACCCACTGAAACAAGTAAGTGGGTGTAGGATTTTCCACACACTGGATCTCAACTCCAGATAATGGTAAGTGGAGTTCGAAGAAAGTTCTAGCAGCATTCCAAGACATTAAGGCTGCGATATGCAATGCTCCTGGTCTGGCCCTTCCCGACCCTCAACAGAAGTTGTGCCTGCAGACAAACGCGTTGGGAACAGTGTTATTCCAGGAGAGGAGTGACGGTGGAAGGGACATCGAGTTTGCCAGCAGAAAGCTATCCCGCACGGAACAACGCTACTTGGAGGGAAGGAAGTTCCAGCTCTACACCGATAACGCAACTCTCAGATGGTTGAACTCTGTGTCTGGCTCAAAATCTAAATTGATACGATGGGCTCTGTTAATCGCAGAATTTGATTTTGATGTGTTTCATGTCCCAGGACCAATGAACATAGGAGCAGATAGCTTATATAGGCACCCGGCGATGGAACCGGAAGCTAGGAGCACCATTGTCGACGGGGAGTTCCCATGAAAACACCAGGGTGAGCCTAATGAACCTGTCCTTATGACCTTCAAGAAGGAACTTTATCTGGGAGTAATCAAACAATGGCAGGAACAAGGTAAGCCCTGTAGGACCATGATGCAGTGGATTATGAGACAGAGCACCGATAGTAGACTTGTCCTGAGGGAATTCAAGTTGTGCTTCAAGAACTTCCGGGTTAGCGGAGGACTCTTAATGAACAGGTTGCACCTCTCCGACATGCCTGCAGTAGTGGTGATCCCCGCACACGACGGACTTCCTTCAAAAGTTCTATGACAGCACTGAAGTCAGACATTGAGGAGGTGAAGAAACATACCAGTCTATCCGACGAAGATTCTTCTGGGTCAACATGTGGAAAAACATCCTGGACTATGTGAAAGGGTGCTACATCTGTGCCTGCACCAAGGCGACCAACAGGAAGGCAGATTTTAGTCAGCGAGGAAGACAGCTGCAATGCCCCTGGGAGGTCATAGCCCTGGACTTGATGGGTCCTTACCCTAGAACACCACAGGGTAAAATAGGACTCTTAGTAACCACCGACCTCTTCACAAGATGGATTAAGGCCTTTCCGATACCAGAAGCCATGACGGGACACATTACGAGCCTTACACAAGATGAGGTATTCAGCTGCTACTGTTATCCATGGTGTATTCTGTCAGACAACGGGAGTTAGTTCACGTCAAGGAAGTGGCAGCAGATGATGACAGAATGGGGTGTGGAGCACTGGACCACCTCTATCTACAACCCAAGGGCCAATCCAACGGAACCAGGAGCTATAAAGGATGCACAGGTCCACCTAATAGACAAAGAACATCAACTGTGGGACCATCGGATACCCCAGTCACTCTTTGCCCTGTGTCGACGCATCAACCGTATCACCGGGTAGTTCCCAGCAGAGCTGTTCCTTGGTCAACAACTATACGGCACCGAGGATTGGGAGATTCGTCCACCACCTACATCCAGTCAAGGTGATGCAACTTTTCCCCTGGCAAAGTGGCAGCAGCAGCAGCAGCAGCAGGACATCAAGGAGAAGCAAGGTTTGGCCGAGAAGAGATCCCTTACCCAGGCCAAGGTTCAAGATGTCGAAGAGACCCAGACCTTCCTACCAGACCTACAAGTACTGCGACATAATCATCCAGTCAGTAATAAGATCGGAGGGTTTCACGCAGGTCTCGCACCTAAGTGGGTTGGTCCCATTGAGGTGGATAAGCAGCTGGGCCATGGGCTCTACTTATTAAAGACCAACCCTCCTGTCAAGATCCATGCATCGGAGTTGCGGCGAGTCACCCAACCGCTGCGCATACAGAGTAAGCCTGGTACTACCATGGGTCCACCCAGAGGAGAGGCTACTGCTGACACTGATCAGTCTGGTCATGAGAAGAATTCATCAATTATCATAGAAGAAGAGGCTGGCGGCGAGGCAAAGTGGATGAGTGTGACAGACTGTGGAAATTGTTTCAAGTTACAGGGGGAGATATCATTACAAGTGTGATGAAGTGAAATGGCGTATGGCTTTTAGTGCCGGGAGTGTCCGAGGACATGTTTGGCTCGCCAAGTGCAGGTCTTTTGATTTGACTCCCATAGGCGACCTGCGTGTCGTGATGAGGATGAAATGATGATGAAGACGACACCTACACCCAGCCCCCATGCCAGCAAAATTAACCAATGATGGTTAAAATTCCCGACCCTGCCGGGAATCGAACCCGGGACCCCTGTGACCAAAGGCCAGCACGCTAACCATTTAGCCATGGAGCCGGATATACAAGTGTGATAAACTTATATAACTTGAAAACAATATTCTCTCACCCATGGGTAAATAATGCAAGTATCGAGCTCGAATTATTATTATTACAGTAGAGTCTCGCTCATCCGACCTTCGCTTATCCGACATTCCATGTTATCTGACACTGGTAGACTTAATTTGAACTTTTGGTGGAGACTGAATTCAGGCACACCCGGTGTGGAGGGTGTGACCATGGGACAAACACTGGCCTGCGGTAGGACCGTTTTTTTCTCAAGGACAGGTGCAGTGAGTCTTCAGTCATTGTTCATTGTAGTATTGGTTGGGTGCGGATGTTATAGTTTTCATATCCTCTGTGAGTATAGCGAGTAAATGGAAGAAAGTGATTGTTTTTATGGAAGACAAGTTGAGTGCATTAAAGAGACTGGACAAAGGGGAAATTCTTCAAGATGTGGCTTCAGATTATGGTGTTGGATGTGTTGCAGTGGGAGACTGGAAAAAACAGAGGGAAGAAATTGAAAAGTGGTGCTCTACCAGAGCAGAGAAAAACAATGAAACAATGTGAGTACGAAAAAGTAAGTGAAGCACTGTTTCTTTGGTTATCTCAACACCGGGAAAAGGGCCTGCCAATATCTGGCCCCATTCTGCAGTTAAAGGCTGTGTCCAGAAGTAGTTTAATGAAAGGGACCCTAATTTTCCTGCCAGTGCTGGGTGGCTTGATCGGTGGAAAAAAACGGCACGGCATTAGGCAGCTTAATATCTGTGGAGAAAAGTTTCTTTTCGTAAGACATCTGGAATGTTTTTGTTCAATACTGCATGTACTGTACAATTGAATTTATAATTCAATAAATAGAGTACCGTAAAACATGTCGTTTTAGTACTAGCATATAGCCTTCCTCTTTCAGTTCATTTTCAAAGTTATTCTGTATTATCCGACATTTTCGGTGATCCGACGTAGTCCAGGTCCCGTTTAGGTCGCATAATCGAGACTACTGTATTATTATTATTATTATTATTATTATTATTATTATTATTATTATTATTATTATTATTATTATATATTCATTTACGGCCATTAGAGACCACGTTAGGTAACAATTACATGTTTCTGGATGCCTTCCTCACAGCCCAGAATTTTAGCATCCTTATTATTTACGTAGTTGGATGATCGCATTTTTTGTGCGGTTATGTCATGAAACATGTAACTTACTGTATATAGACATTTATATGAATTCAGTTAATGTAAGAACCTGTATAAAATTTATTATTACCTGTATATATAATTTGTAATCCATTACAGTATTGTGTAACACACTGTAACATCCAAAATAGCACTAAGTCAGACGAGAACTATGGAGAATATTCTGTACATTATATCTATGTATTAAGCACTCTAGAATTTACGAGAAGGTAAAACGTATCTTTTTAGAAGCCTGGCCAGGCACATACTGTATATAAGCAGGTGGTCTTGATGGTAGAGACGAGTTATTGTTTAGTAAGAGTCATGCTTTGACAGGAGTTGTTCTGATCAGATGTGCATCGTGCTAACAAGTGTTTGAAGTATGTAAATTGTTTTAGTAAAGTTGGTAGTTGACGTGCAGTGGTTGCAGTCTCCATATCCTTCGTGATAGGCAGTTGTTAGAACTGGTGGTTTGTTGATATTTTCGCGTGAAGTGTTTTTGTTTGCGACGGCAGTGATTAAGGTTGTGTTTATTTAATTTGTAAATAATTGTGAATAGATCCGTGTATGCAAGTTGACAGCATTTTGTGTGCGTCTTTGTGGATACATCAAAACACAGATGAGTTAATGCTCTACACTAGAGTCGGCTTTGTTGGCAGTGGGACCTTTAGATGCAGATGTCAGAGCTAGCGAAGGTCATAGAAGTGAATAAATGGCATTTAACTAAAAGAACAAGATTACAAGAAGGTTGATTTGAACATTAACAGAGTTTAAATAATGTTGTAGATTTTTAAATTTCCTGTTGTTACTGGGATTCAGGTGAATTAAAAATGCGGTACATTATAATTGGCATTGTTGGCAGTGGGACTCTCGTTGCAGATATAAGATGAATGTGGTGCTCTAGCAAAGGTCATGGGAAGTGACCATATGATATATAGCCAAAGTAGAAAGGTTGTGAAACACGTGTTTGGGACATAGGCCATAATTACATTTTTGCTATTTGCTTTAAGTTGCACCGACACAGATAGGTCTTATGGTGACGATGGGATAGGGAAGGCTTTGGAGTGGGAAGGAAGCGGCCATGGCCTTAATTAAGGTACAGCCCCAGCATTTGCCTTGGGTGAAAATGGGGATCCACGGAAAACCATCTTCAGGGCTGCCGACATTGGGGCTCGAACCCACTATCTCCCGGATGCAAGCTCACAGCTGCGCGCCCCTAACCGCACAGCCAACTCGCCCGGTGATTCCATTTTAACTAAGCAGGTTATGAAAATGAGACACATTAAAATGATGCCGATATATGACATTTACAGTATTGAGTAATAAAAACTGCAGTTTTACCAGCAGAAATTGTACACTGCTGTCAGTCAGCTATGGAGAATGGAAAGAGAAAAGTTACGGTGGACGAGAAAGTAAAATTTATATGAGAAGTGGATAATAATCTGCATAAAACTAAAATTGAAATAGCTGGAGATTTAGGATCACTTTGCACAGTCATTAATAGAAGAAATGCTATTTTAGACATATTTTTAAAAATTGGGTACAAAATCAACAATGTTGATTAATAATGTTGCAAACATGATATAGGCTGTTAAAAGTGTCATAAGTTGTTAACCTATATCTCTGAAATAGCCTGTCTTTAATCTTATTTTGGATGATAGAGAAAATTATTTTAATAATTATATGACGTAATTTATAAACCTGATTTGCAAGTAATTCTTTGTTATACATACAATTTGCTCTTCACCTTGATAAATGTATAACTCAGGTTCAACTGTATTATTTTGAGTTTCTTTCATGTTATGAACTATAGCATTGCTTTCAAATGAGGATATTTTTCAAAAGAGGTTGTTATACAAATCCAGGCTTTTCTTGACAGTTTTTTTAAGAAGAACTGGGTATATTAATCTTTGGATTCTCGTAGCCAAATCAGTTGTTCAGAAGCATAGTTGGTAGATAGACGATTGCAGGAATTCAGTCTAGGCTATAAACACAGGTTGCAGCAACAGCTTACTATTCATGACATTTTACCCCTGAAAGAGTAACAAAATGGAGCACTATAAAATGGAATTATTATCTAAGCAGTACACATGAAAACAAGTGCAGTATATAAGCATCGAATTACATTTGCAAATACAAAGAACTTGGTGAGTGGTGAGATATTCTAATTGCTGTACATTCCCATTAATGCAGACATGACAGTAAAATGTTTAAACATAATGCAAATTTAAAATTACATATTTACCAAATGAAAGCAGTTATTGAATCCTGTAGTGGAATATTAATTTGACCCATTAAGAAAGGCCACTCGTGAAACAACAAATTTAGGCTATTTTCTTGGTTGTAATACAATTTCACTGTTATTGGCTGGTGGATTTTTGCATGGTATTTGTCATCATTTGAAATTTGACTGGACAATCATAATGATTTCTGTTCTGTAGCTGCTCCAGTACTTGGGTCATACAAGTCCTGAATGCCTTGATGGTCTGGACACTCCTCGTAACATTCCTGCACCTCCACCTCCTCCATTAAACCATGAAGTGGAAGTGGATGTGATCACCGTGGTTCTAAACCAGCGAAATGCAGAACAGGAGTATATGGCTCAGCATGCTTCTGATGTAACTATGCTGGCAGAGGCTGCAAGCCCAGTTGCACATCAGCCTCCACAGTCTCCCTTCCAGCACTGCCGACTTCTCTTCTCACAGTTGGGTTTAGCTGGCTGGGAACATCGCACTCAGTTGCACCTCCTGGCTAAGAATGAAAAGCTACTCAGGGAGCTCAGAAACCTAGATACTCAGGTAAATAAGACTGCCAATTTTTATTTTAACATTGAAAGTATCTCTTTATGAATTTTGGAGGAAACTTATTACAGTGATCATCTTTGTCAGTAAAGGCTGGGAGCATTGTGTTAAAGTGGAAGTATAACTAGGTGACCATTCCCTGTTAATCCTAAACAGAGTAACAATTGAAGGAGCTCCAGCACTTAGTGGGTATTGCAAAAGAAAGACGAGGCCACAAAAGGTGTGAAAAGACCTATCCTTGCGAACCTAACACTGCCAAGGTCAGAAAAGAAGGTGTTGACTGGGGGGGGTTATGAGATAGGAAAGGTAAAAGCAACAAGGTTAGCATATGTTAGTAGAAGTGTTGCCAGACTCAGCTAGAGGCCCTGTAGTCACCAATCCGACACTCAAGTTGTTCTTCTTTCCTTATGTGTTTCAAACTTGAAGTGTCTAATAGAAAGCTTGGAGCAAATTGTCAATGGAGTAAAGATGTAGAATCTCCTACCAAGGAGAAAGAAGCTAATCAGTTGTGTTAGCTTGTAGTCCTCGCTTAGGCAGTAGACTTTTCTCAGGAGCATCCTATGGTTCATGGTATCATTGTGGCAGATAGGTTGATAAATGCCACACCAGTGATTTGTTTGCGCTCAAACCCATCTTTGATATATAAGTAATAATAATAACAACGTAAACGTTTCCACCTTTTCAATACTAAAATATGTTCACAAAATTATAAATTACACGGTACTAGTTTCGACCCATCTAGGGGAAACGTTTACGTTGTTATTATTATTACTTATATATTATTCTCAGTTCAATACGGACCAAAAACATGAAATTCATAACCATCTTTGATATGTCGGGTAAGATTGTTAGTTTGCACACATGGTTTTCCATGCTGGAAGCCTGCTTGTTCTGGAATTAATTGGTCATCAAGGAAGTTACTGATCCAGTTGAGCAGTAGGCATTCCTAGAATATTTTGAATAAGTGACAGAACAGTGACACAGGACGGAAATTCCGCGGTAGTGTCCGACAAAGTTTTCAATTCGTTCAACTCTCAGCTCATCAATTCCTGCCACTCAGTTGACTTTTATACTGGAGATAGCAGTTTGCAGTTCTAAGGTGGAAAGCTGTTTAAAAGTAACTGACTTGTCACGTTGTCAGCTGTTACTTTACTAAAGGTATCCTTTGGCGTTGTTGGATGTCGACTAATGTTATACTAGAGCTTCTATGCATGCCTACTGTTTGTCTTCAAATCTACTGTAAATTCTTCGTCAAGCATTAGGGCCTAGGAAAAGGAACGTGTATGCAGAGGGAAGCAAGGTGGATTAAAGGTTAGGGAGTTTATCATCCATAAATTTATCAGCTATGTATTCTAACTCATCAACAAATCGTAACAATGTAGCAACATATTTACAGAATAAAGGAAACTGTTGAAGCACCTTACAGCAGTTACACCAATATACCTCTGTTGGCCTCATGTGATTCATGATTTACAATATTCCAATGGAACATACTTCAACAACAATAAGTACCAAATGAATTCAGTCAATAATACAGAAATACTAGAAAGGAAAGACCTGCATGTGGCTCTAGGGAAACAAATAAGAAATCCATACAGCCAAGGAGCATACTGGGCTACGAGCACATACACACAGGACAGCATACACAGAAAGCACAACACTTTCCCAATCACACATACATTCGCTGCCACAATCATTAACCTTTCACTCAACATACATATGCCACATACACTCACGACTTATGTTCCGATGCTCACAGACCAGCAGCCTAAGGTTTGAAAGGAACCCCTAAGTTCATGCTCTTATCAAACGAAAATTAAGAATGTGAATCAACTGCTGGACACAACCAGCCACCAAGATTATACTTGAAAAGGGAAGGGGAAGGAACAGGGTGGGGAACAACCATTGTCAAAACAGAAAATAACAGGCCAATTAGATAACACTACATACTGAAATCATAGCGCAGGCACACATCAAATGTCTATAAGTGTCTTTGAGTCTCAGAGAATAATTCGGAGATAATTATTGTTATACAGTTTTTTTAGTAATGGAAAAACACATCTGTGACAAGTCACCTGCTCTCTTCCTTCGGGTGTTGTTTAGGCAAGCATCATGTCTTTGCCGGTTTGAATTGTGTCTTCAGCGATTTTTTTTTTTTTTTTTTTTTTTTTAAGAGGTCCTGATAATGATCAAGAAGGTACTTGAGAGTCCATCTATGTCCTCTTGTCATCACGAGAGACGAGAATTATAGGCACTAAAAACAGTTAAAATAGGCAGGCATATAGGCTCTTAAATTAGCCAAAATAGGCATTTAAATAGACACTAACATGTAAAATAAGCATGAAAAATTACCGGTACTTATAATTTAATAACACAATTACTATAAAAGGAATTTACAAGCAACGTTCAATGTTTTCCGGTAACAATCTTGTTCTCCTGTCATGCATAATGTTTTTGTACTAAGATCTTTCAACATCACATGAAGTGAATGGACAAAACTTCAGTGAAGACACTTCATCTGATTTTATTTCACTGACAGGTGCTGCCTTCCCAGAGGTTAGGTCAGAACTTTCCCTGACTTCTTCCACAATCCTAAATGACCCCCACCAGGGGCATGCCACTCTTTCCTAACTTGGTGATTGCTCCCGGCAGCTTGTTGAAATTTTAAGATGCTCCGGGTTATGCAGGGGCATATTAGCTCCCAACATTACAGTGCATAGGTCTGAAGAAAATGGTTGTTGGTTGCTGCCCAAAGTGGACCGGTAGAAAGGCTGCATTGATACAGATTTCTCTACTCATATCAAATGCATCGCAGTATTTCTAACTTGATCTATGTGGTGTTTTTCTCACATTTGATCTGAAAAGTAATAAAAGTGACATAAATTACATTGTCCCTATATCTCAAATTTCTACAGCAGGGCTAATTGCTTAGTATATATCATGCATTTGTTTCATTAAAAAAATACTATTAGAAGATGTTTCTGGAAGTACAAAACTTAAAAGTAGGAACAAGGGAATTCGTAATTTACATGGAAATATGTCCTCAAGGATTTTCAGTTATAATTTGTCAGTATCGTGTTGAGAATAAAAAAGACGTGAAGCGATACTGGAGTAGCGTAGAAGAGAAATCCGTCTTTTATGCTTGCCAAGGATCCACCAAGTTGCCCCTAACAGTATTCTTACTTATATAGAAGAATGAAAACGGAGGCACTATAAATCTCAGATTTGTGAACATATTATTTGTTGCAATTCGCTGGCTTTGGTCAGCCAGGTCAGCTGCCATGAAGACTATTTTCTGTTGCCTGCAATAGATCCTGCATCATGCGTGCCCACAAGGCCGCCACTCTCGTTGAAAATTAAATAAATAATGTTACTTGCTTTACGTCCCACTAACTACTTTTACGTATTCCGTGAAGGCGAGGTGCCGGAATTTAGTCTCGCAGGAGGTTTTTACGTGCCAGTAAATCTACCGACACGAGGCTGACGTATTTGAGCATCTTTAAATACCACCGGACTGAGCCAGGATCGAACCTGCCAAGTTGGGGTCAGAAAACCAGCACCTCAACCGTCTTGAGCCACTCAGCCCGGCTGAAAATTAAAAACCGTGTAATTTGAAATTAACAATAATGAGAGTTGTTACTTGTAATTTGTAATTGGAAATTGTCGTGGCATGCGCCCATAAACTTATTTTAGACACAATTTAGCAAGACTCTAGAGGGGATGCTAGAGGCTTGTTGGCGACTTCGCGAAGCTAACCTGGGAGCTTACGCCCCTCAGATTCTCTTTGCCCCACCAAGCACGATTACTAACCAGACCTCACCAATCCAGAGCAACGGTCTTTTCACTGGCCTGGTCTTGTAAAGATAGTCTTGGCAACCCTGTAAAACACGCTGTGGTATCGTCCTAGCCGGGCTACATTGGATCTGCAACCTGTGTTTTGTGAAGGCTTAGTGTACAATAGAATTAACGATTTTTAAAAGGAGTTTTAAAATTGCATTTCAGTTGTAAATCTCTATTTTCACAGGAAATGAATTACAGTTCAAAATACAGATTTAATTTTCATCCATTCTGTGACAAGAGACCATCAGCCTTCTAACTCCTTGTTCAGTGATTTGATGATTAATTACATTTTAGCAAGATAAATTATTGAAAGTTCCTGACTAATACAGCATTGGAACAAAACAACTTACCACAATACATACATGAATAGACCTATAAATGCTAGAATGAAACGCGATCGCAGTTCTCAATTACAAAATGGATAAAAGGAACAAACGAACTTACTCCTTGCAGCAAGCTTGACAGACTACCTTTCCATCTGTAGTGAAATTGGGATTCCCTGTGATCCACGGCTTCAGCCAGTAGAACTTCCACGATTTTTCTTTGGGCATTGTCGCAAACACACTTCTTTTTTCTTCTTCTTCTTCTTCACAATAAATCACAACACGTTCTGAACATAAAGCATACATGTACAACAGTTGGCATTGAAAGGGAGGTACAGGGCGTATGGGTTGTGTAACATTTTTCGACGTTTACTGGTTCTTGCATATGTCTTAGGAAGTTGGAGGGGTTGAAGTCTTCGATGTCAAATTGTTCCTTGTTTCTCCTGTTGGAAATTTCCCTAGAACTGTTTCTGGTAACTTCTGAGAATTCCCATTTTTGTTCGTGGGGTAAACAGGTATTGAGAAAAGAAAAGATAATTCTGTCGAGCACACTAGCTACAATATAATGCACTGGAAGAAAATAGTTTTTTTAAATACAGTCAAAAGGCATCAAAGGCAATTATACCCCAAATAGGCACAAACTCCTTCTCATGTTCCTGTATTATCTCAATTTATAGCTTGCTTCCTGGATGGTGTAGAGCACTGTTGTGTACATGTTGCAAGTCCAGGAAAAGGAAGATTTTTTCATGTACATCAAATGAACAGCCAACTGCCCTTCTACCACTGAGCAAACTGTGAAACTGTGTGAAGAATCCCTATCATAGGTACCAGATGACAATAGACTATTAATTGAAGTAATATGGATTTAATATTGAACACCTTTTACACCTTTACATACCCAGGACAAATGTTGTTACCCGATGCCTTTCAACTGTGACTTCTGAACTAACCCTGCATGATCCATAACATAATTTTAAACCACATGTTGTACTGTCTTATGCTATATATTCGTTGATATACCTTCTGTCTCTTGTTTTTTCATACACTTTGTAGGGTGCTTTTGTGGTTAGTTCTCTTGAGCTATTCTGAGGTACCTGTATCTGAATACTAGTCTTATATTAAACACATACTTCTTCAATTAATAGCCTGTTGTCATCCAGTATCCGTGATCAGCGAATCTTCACACAGTTTGCTCAGTGGTAGAAGAGCAGTTGGCTGTTCATTTGATGTACATGACAAACCTTTTCCATTTTCTAGACCTGCAGCATGTACACAACAGTGCTCTACACCATCCAGAAAGCAAACTGTAATTGAGATAATGTAGGAACATGAGAAAGAACGCACAATAGGATGAATATATTGAAAGCTAAAATTTGGAAAATGAAACACTAGAATGAGGAGACTAGGACAAAGACAAACATGAGAAAACAAAAGGATAAGGACAATCTCCACATCTTCATACACTGTCATTTTCAAGTAGTCTCTCATCATTAATCTCCGTTCTTCCAGACCCATTTCTTCTCAGCTCTTGACAAGTTACTCTTACAGAACGATCACAATGACAGATCAGTGTTGTAAGAGGGGAGCAGTAGAAGGAGAGGGACAATTTCTACATCTTCATCCTCTGCTGTTTTCATATAGTTAGGCTCTCTCCTCATCTATCTCTGTTCTTTTACATCCATCTCTTGGCCCTGATGAGCTCATGTCTACCTCTCAGCTTCATCAGGAGGACAGGCATCAAGACTCATTATTGAGGGGCCATTGCCAAGAGATAAGACTCTCATACCTTCTGTGGTCGGTGCGATGTAAAGCCACTAGCAAAACAAAAAAATATATGTAACACTCAAAAAAGGGGCGTGGTATTCTAGAAATATTTCATGTCCCTGTGGTTTAGATTCCACATAAATCTGAAGTTCCTGTGACTATTATGACTCGGTTCCCTGTTTTGTCAGACAAGCAAGTGGTGTACTTGCATGGATAATATGAAGACCTGAAATAATCTTGGATCTGCACACTACTCCGAAGGAAAACACGGAGCTCTCGATTTGTCGGAGGCTCTTCCTGTCCGTTGTTGGCCCGTATCTAGATTCAGTCGTTTACATGAATGATGTGAAGGCAGAAAAGAAGGTGAATTGTGCGTTCCTTGTTGACAATGATATGTTGTTTTTGCTCTCCCAGAAACCTCTAGCGTGTACACAGCAGAGCTTTATGCTATCTGGAAAGCTCTGCAGTATGCGCTGTTCGATGAGCGCCGGCACTTTCTGTTGTGTACCGACTCCTTGAGCTCTCTATAGTCTATTGATAACATGTTTTCCTCAGCACCCTCTGATGCAGCAAATCCAGGACCTGCTGGCCGGGTGTTCAGATGCTGGCACTATACTCGCATTTGTTACTCCCAAGCCGCATAGGTGTAGAGGGAGCCGAGTTAGCTCAGAAGGCTGTCAAGGAGGCTGTTACATTGCCCCCATTGCCTTACAAGTTTTCAGCAAGTGATATCAAGCTCTCAGCTGAGACATTTGGTTATGTCCCTTTGGGAGATGGAGTGGCAGGCTACTCCGCTTCCAAATAAGCTGAGAGCAATAAAAGGAACAACGAAGGTATGGAGGACTTTCCTTTGGACTTCCCGGAGCAGTGGTATTATATCGTCTTCAGATCGGCCACATATAGTAACACACTCCTGTTTACTGAAAGGAGAATGCCCTCCGGTGTATACTTGCAGCGATCATCTTACCGTGGAACACATCCTTGCGGAGTGCGTGGACCTGGTCGATCTGCGCTGTAGTTTAAAACTCCCAAGTACCATCTCTCTCATCCTGCGACATGACGAGCAGTCATTAGACCTCGTCATCCGTTTTATGAGGGATAGGGGTTTGTTTTATCGCATATAAACATAGTGTTTCATATTAATCTTTATATTATTATTTACTATGTTTTATTAAATTGACTTTTTAATTTTGTGTTTGTATATTTTAATGTTTTTAAAAAATAGTAATTTGCATTGATATCTTATTGTGCTTTAAGGCAATGTCTTATTCTACCATAATCTATCATCTGTCATTTTACCGAAAATATGGCATTGCAAATTACATCCACTGATGATTTTAATCTCACAATCATTGTTCACTATCATTCGTTTTAAATTCTACTTATAGTTATGAATTTCATTGGTTCCATATTGAAGTGGGATTACAGTAAAATTAAATTCTTTAAAGGTCCACCTATTTAATACAATGACGTTTTATTGTGATTTAATCACATGTCAATTAGTCAAATGGTACTAGCTTCGGCATCTATGTGCCATCATCAGCCTTGAGTACAAATTAAAACAAGATACATATTCCTAAAACATCTAAAACATATTTCAACACATTACAAAATAACATACAATTAATGTGGTGATACACGAAATACGATAAAATTATAATACAATTGGTGCGATATAAAATTCTTAAAATTCCGGCTGTTCGTTACATAATTCAGTGTGTGTGCATCCGGCATAAGTGAATTTTTTGCAGTTGTATGCTGTCTATGTGAATGACATTTATTCTTTTAGATATTAGGTGGTTCCAGGGAAGTTTACTTTGATCATGTAAGATTGTGGTGTAATTAGAGATGAATTCCCACTTCAATTTTAACCTGAAGGAGAATCAACAATAACTTCTTTGTTTTCGACAAAATTATATATCAACAGAATGGACTGGCGATGGGATCACCTTCATCAGGAATTTTGGCTAATATTTATTTAGATAACTTAAAACATACAAAAATCAATAATAACAACTTTCCAAATATTCTCATGTGGGCTAGATATGTGGACGACACATTCGTCATTATGGATGAAGCAATCAAGAACACGGAGTCCACTCTTCAAGACGTGAATAGTATTGACCCATACATTAAATTCACACTAAAGTCAGAAACCAATAAAGCAATCAATTTTTTAGATATAACCATTATTAGAAATACATCTGGCCTGTCTTACAAAATATACAGGAAACCTACACAAACTGCTAACACTATACACAAAGATTCCATACATCCCATAATGCACAAACGTGCAGCATACAATAGCATGGTATATCGAGCCTTCGCCATACCCATGGCAAAGAAAGATCTTAATAACGAACTTAATACCATAAGGGCAATTGCCAAGTTCAATGGGTACAACAGGCAGTTTATAGAACAAATAATAAACAAATATAGGTGCCGGCCTAAAACCAAACTCATAAAAGAAAACGAAAAAACTCCTATCTCAACCACCTTCACTTATAATAATGACGTCCACAAAATCACCAACCTTTTCCGAAAACACAATGTAAGAATTTTATTCCAAACTAACAATAGAACCTCCGAAATTTTACACAACTCTGCATCAATCAATACCCCCAGTATCTACTCCAAATTTGGAATATATAGACTAAAATGCAATGAATGCAGCAGCTCCTACATAGGTCAAACAGGACGCAACTTTATGATTAGATATTCGGAACACGTCAACGCGATGGGACATAATAAGTTCTCCGCCATGGGTATACATATGCACGACACTAATCACAAATTTACCGACCTTGAACAAGATATGGAAGTTCTTCAAACAGTAAACAAGGGACCCATAATGAATATCATTGAAAGTTGTTACATCAACTGCGACCAATATTTTAACCCAAATTACAATTTAAATGAAATTTATGAGAAACCCAATATCCTTTTCGATCTTTTAATCGATTGGCTTAAGAAAACCAAACTATCGAAAAACAGTTCAATTTTCCAAGTAATCCGGAATACACACTCCCGTCAATTACCCCCACTACCCCATCCTTCCACCCCGCCTTAGTTACATTCCCCCGCAAGTGCTCCGCCTCCTTCCTTCCCCTCGCCTTCTCCTAGCCTCATTTGCCGTTGCCCACGTACTTCGTCCGGCTCTGTCTGTTTAACAACACGTTTACATGCTGCTCAAGGTGAGTCAATCATCATTCAACGATTCTAATGTTTCTAGTAACTTCCATACATTGCTTCCAACGTCTAACTTGGCTGTTTTCTCCTTCAGGTTCAAATTGAAGTGGGAATTCATCTCTAATTACATCACGATCTTACATGATCAAAGTAAACTTCCCTGGAACCACCTAATATCTAAAGGAATAAATGTCATTCACATAGACAGCATACAACTGCAAAAATTCACTTATCCCGGATGCACACAGACTGAATTATGTAATATATAAGTAATAATAATAATAACGTAAACGTTTCCACCTTTTCAATACTACAATATATTCACAAAATTACAAAATTATACGGTACTAGTTTCGACCCATCTAGGGGTCATCATCAGCCGTTCAATACGGACCAAAAACATGAAATTCATAACCATCAATGAATTATGTAACGAACAGCCGGAATTTTAAGAATTTTATATCGCACCAATTGTATTATAATTTTATCGTATTTCGTGTATCACCACATTAATTGTATGTTATTTTGTAATGTGTTGAAATGTGTTTTAGATGTTTTAGGAATATGTATCTTGTTTTAATTTGTACTCAAGGCTGATGATGGCACATAGATGCCGAAACTAGTACCATTTGACTAATTGGCATGTGATTAAATCACAATAAAACGTCATTGTATTGAATAGGTGGACCTTTAAAGAATTTAATTTTACTGTTTTAAATTCTAGTCATTGGGTATGTTTTAGTTATCATATCATGTCGTCCATCTCGTACCATTAGGGGCCGATGACCTTTAAACAACAGGCATCATTATCATCAGCTATTATGACTATATCAGCAGAAGTGTTAGCCAGCTTCATTACAATTTGTTGCAGAGAGGAATGGCCTGCCACTCTTCCTACAAGTGAGACATTAACTATCAGCAGAAGTCATTCATCATTTGTTGGTTTAGGCCAGAAAGAGACAGGAGTATCTTGCCATCTACGAATCCAACACGGTGCAGCTTATTGAGGAGAGTAGACACTCTGCATACACTTCCAAGGGCATCTAACTGTGGTGCATTTCCTCACTGAGTGTATGGGCTAAGGGAAGGATGGGGAGGAATCTACTTGTTATTCATGTGAAAATAATAGTATGCACCTACAACATTTATGTGGACCATAATAGATTGTAGTTGGATTTTTGTAAGTTAATCTTCCTTTCTTGTGTAATTTTTAATGTGTCCTCATTTTCAGCGATGCCGGGAGACTCACAAGATTGCTGTTGTGTATGTTGCTGAGGGTCAGGAGGACAAAAATTCGATTCTTTCAAACACTTGTGGGAGTCAGGCGTATGAGGAGTTTATAGCTGGGCTTGCATGGGAGGTAAGAAAGTCTGACAGTGTTCTAATACATCTGGCTGCTAATTTGCTGTAATTTTTAACCTGAATGCTTTAAGTGTTTAATGTTTTCAATCATTAGAAATGATGATGGTTTGTTTTACTCTAGACTTCTCTGCATGGGAATAAAAACAATAGAGAATAATTGAACAGAAAATAAATATATGTGTATGTCTCTCATATCTCTGTGTCATATTTTTGTCTCAAGATCCCCCTGTTGTTTCCCCCTCCCCATACTTCCCCCCTAAAACCAACTAACCAACTAAATTAGTCCTGGGTTTTTATAACTTCTTCATCTTATCCTAGCAAAATTCCACCCAACTGTCTTTCCCTCACCATCTTGATTCAGCATCAATCTGCTTGTCTTAACTTCAACTTTCTTTGCTCACACTGATTTTCAAAGGCTTCTGTTCTCCTTCTTTTGCTATGCCAATTATTGTCCACTTCCGTGTAATGTCACTCTCCACAAAAATGTCTTCAGAACTTCTCCTGTGCATATCTCTGTATGAGGCTGACTTTCCTAGCTTATACTAGCCTACATTTTACGTTCTTTCTTCTGCCATCATTGTCATTATTCTACTTCATTGTCAGTATTCATCTGCATCCTTTAAGAATGTATTTGCTAATCAGATTTTCTTGCAATATCTGATTGAATGTGACTACTTTTGTTTCAGATTTATTTTCTTCATATAAGTTTAGTGCTCACTATCAAGGCTGTATCCATACCATTCAGCAAATTCTGTAGATCAGTTGTGTACTCTGATAAAATAACAGTATCTTCCGCAAATGTATGAGTTTTGATTTCCTCTCCTTGAACTGAGATTACTTTTTCAAATTTCTCTTCGATTTCTTTCATGACCTATTGTACATAAACTTTAAAAGGGAATAAGAATAAACTGCAACCTGGCCTTATTTTTTTCTGCATAGTTGCTTCTTTTTCTTATTCCTCATTATCATTGTCATAATTAGGAAGCAGATTTTTATGTGCTAAAAATGTGAAAAATATTTATTTTTTATGTGCTGACAAACTTTAAAATATGTGATAAAAAATTGAAATTATTTTCCTTGAAATACTGTATCACATAACTACTCGCGCTCAAGAAGTAAATAAGTATAATGTTTTGTATTAGAATATGGTGCTACCAAACGTGCTCCTTAAGGCAAAATGATGTCTGTGTATGGAAACGTGCTGTATGGTATATTAATTTTTGATATGCCAGAGTAGATATTATGAATGGTTATTTTTTTTTAAAGGTAATGTTTTGTTTAAATATGGCGAAAGCAACCTATCATGTTTGAAAAAATAGTACCAGTTCGTATTCGCCCATCACACGCTGGAATATTAGTTGCTAGAAGTAGTCTCAGAATTGCAGTGAACAACAAAGGTCATCTCCAAATTGTCCATCACAAATGCATGCTGATTATCTCTAAAGAACGCCTCATACTGCGAAAACGATCGCTCCACATCACAGGAAGTCAGACGAGCATAGTTAAAGAGAGGAATGTCACCAACAATAACACCATCAATTTTGCCAACATGAGCACCCTCTAATACATTAGAAATTTGGCACATTGTTTGAAATCCTCCGTTTTTCCTGAACAAATTTTGATATTTGACCTTTAACATTCCCTGTACCTGCGAAGCCGGGAGTGAATCTAATTTATTTTCAACAGCACACACTTCCTTCACTGTTTCGGACAACAGGTTAGTGAATTTTTCAAGCATGTCTATAGTTTTACACAAGAAGCTTAGATTGGCAGATATAAACGCCAAATCATTTTTCAAAGAGCTGTCTTTTGGTATCTCTTGAAGAATCTCAATTGTCGATGCGTCGTTTTTATCTAGCACGTTCACAACAGATGCAAAACTTTCGAAATTGTCTGTGTAGTATATCACATCGCTAAGCCAGGTACCCCACCGCGTAACAATAGGCAGAGGAGGAAGCGAAAGATCCGGGTTTTTCTCTTTAAAGAGATCGATTCTTGAGGGTGCTTTTATGAAGACATTTTTTGCCATTAGACACTAATTTATCCACTTGAGGATACTGAGCCCGCACAGTTTCACATGGCCTGTGTAGAGCATGAACAACACAAGTTACGTGTATCATTTTCGGAAAGCTCACAGAAAGGCCTTCGGCTGCCTTTTTCATGTAAGCTGCACTGTCAGTAAGGAAAAGGAATACATGGTTGTATTTTATACCTTTTGGCCAAAGTAAGTGCATGGCTTCATTGAATAACCTAGCTACAGTGACATGGTTTGCAGCAAGCATTTCTTTACACGCTAGCAAATAAGAATGTTCGCAAGCAGTTTTGTCATTCTTCAACATACCAACTAAAACATTTCCTACTTTTCTGCCACTTAAATCAGTGGTTTCATCAATGCTCACCCACAGTTTTTCGCTATCACATACTGCCCGAATTCTCTGTAAAGTTTCTTCGTAACATTTTGGGAGATAGTTTTTCCTTAATGTGGATTCGTCTGGAGGCTCAAAATTAATGTACTTTGTTAGGAAATTTCTCAGTCCCAGATTATTTATTTTACCAAGAGGAATGTCGGTGCAAACAAATGCTCTGCACACATCTAAATAATACTGGGAATATTTAGATGGGCCTGCATTTGAAGTAGCTGGTTCAGCTATTAGTAATTGTCGCGAACGCACACGTGAAGCAGCCGTAGTTTGCTTATTTCCAGACAAATGCTGGATTACTTGAGAACGTTGATCTGCATGTACTGTTTTACCACACGGTTGGCAAAATAATACTTTTCCATCGGTAGTGAAAATGCTTTTAAATTCCACTACATATTGTTGAAGACGCGACCCTGTACTCGACTTCTCTTTTGGCATTATTTTGCAGGTTACGACATACGCATTTACGGTGAATCACTGTTTCAATAATAAGAATAGCAGCGGACACTGAAGGAAATATTTCTTATAAATCCATACAAAATCACACAACCACGGGAATGATATATGGACCCGAACAGCTAACCTTACTCTTAGGAGTGATGAAATTCCACTACCTAATGGTGGGGCAATATTCTTCCGAGTCTCCCATGTCGTAACGGAATTATGTCACCTTATCTCTCCGTGATTGCCTTTCACTGATATTCTATAAAGAAAACCCGAGAGGGCTGACTCATAAAGAGTTGGAATGACATCATGCAAGGAAACATCTTGTGCAGCAAATCAAATCGCTGTCTAAATGTAACGACGTAGCCAGTAACCAGCAAGTTTTAGAACTTATCGAGAGAAGTCCATAAATAGCCGAAACATTCAGATACATTATGTTAAATACACTGTTAAAAACAATACCGTAATCGTAAAATGAAAATATGAGCATTGTTTTATAACACAGAAGCATTTTAAATTTTATTGAACAACAAATATTGCCAATTTATGTGCTTATTATAGATTTTCTTAAAATATGTATTTACATTTTTAAAATGTGAAAATATGTGTTTTTATGTGAAATAAGATTCAGTTTTTACACTTGGGGATGCACAATAGGAATAATAAACTTCGTAACTTGCGTTAAAACTTACGCAAAAAAAAATGTAATTACATAAAAATCTGCTCCCTAGTCATAATTAACATCATAATTTCTCCTTGTCCATGTCATTCCAAGTTGAGGCTAACAAGGTTCCTCTCCACTTTTCTCAGTTGTTCCACCACTCCTCATTCAGTACTGTGGTTCAGTCCATGTTGTTTTCTAAGGCTGTTTTTCACTAAATCCATCTGTCTTGTCCTTAGTCTTCCTCTGTCTCTCTTCCCCTCCAGGTGCAGATCCAGGTTGGCCCTTTTTGTTAATGAAGCCATACTTTCCACTGTCAACTCAGTTAATAAGTTCTCCAGTCTGTCAAACACCATGCTTAATTAATAATTAGATTAACAACACTTTCACTCAGTTTAGTCCAATTTAGTCAACTGAACATCTATATTATTATATAAAAAGTGTGCCTAAACACATAAAATTTGTGAGTGTACAAGGTAGCAGTCTTCTGTGAAAGTTTACAATGATTTCCTTTACTGCTGCGTTAGTCTAAAAGGGATATCCTGGCATTGAGTAAAAATATAAAGCCATGCCGATCAGAACATTGAACCGATGTAAATAATAGGATATCTAAAAAGGAAAGAATAAAAGAGACCATGCCTTAGAAAAGTTAATAATGAGAAAGGATACAGAGATGGAAAAATAAGAAATGAAAGTAATAAGCTTACTCCTTGATGCTCCAGTCGGAGCACTGCAATTAAAGGCTGGTAGTGTTGTGAGAGTTTGGTGGAGGTTTAGACTGAAGGCGACGGGAGGAAGTAGTAGGAGAAGGAGAGGAGAGAGTGGGGTGGAGGAATTTGTATGAATGATTACTAGTGTGATATTTATTGAATTTCTTATAATATTTGGCTACTATGGGGATTATAGACTCCAAATGAATATTATTTTTTAATATTTCATTAATAATAGTAGGATTGGTAAACTGATCAAGAGATATGAAGTACTCTTCAGTAATGTTAAGGAGAGGGGCCTTTCTGATGGTACTAATTATGCTGAAATCCTGTTGAATATTGGTGAAGTGATGGTTGAAATGCTGACCGATAGCGGAAAAATAGTGTTTTATGGCGTTGACATATTCGAGATAGCGTACATTAAAATTCCTTCTCGTTTGACCTACACAGGTGGTTTTACATTCAGGACATTTTAGCCTGTATATGCCTGAACATCCAAATTTATTGGATGTGTTTATGGGGTTAGAATTATGACACAGATGGGAATTGTTGTTTGTAGTTCTAAATGCTAGATGAATGTTATGTTTCTTAAAAGGATTATTAATATGATGAATGATGTTATTGTTATAACTAAAAGTGGCATACTTTTGTTGTGGTTAGGATTCTCTATTGGGATTGGATTTGGTTTTATCTCTGATTTTATTAATAAGGTTATTTTATAGTGGAGATTGAAACCATTGCTTAACATTTTTTACGGATTGTATTTAATTCTGTATTAAGATCAGATTGAGACATATGAATGTTGTAGATTGTATTAATCATTCTGTGATACAGTACATTCCCTTCTTATGGGAACTGGGGTGTGTGGAGTCTGACCTTATGGTGTTGGAAGTCTGCATGGGTTTATAAAATATTTTGAAAGTGAGGTGGTAGTTCTTTCTAGATATTGTAAGATCCAGGAAATTGTTGGAATTATTAATTTCTTTCTTTAATGTAACCTTGATGTAGGGATCCAAGTCATGAACAATTGTGGTATCATTTCATTATTATTGGAGCGTTCATCCAGCACCATGAGGACATTGTCGGCATATCTCAGCCAGCTCAATGTTGTTTATATTACTAATACTTGCGTATTTGAGATGATCTATATAAATCTCCGCCAAGATCCCTGAGGCCGGCAAATCCATGGGAAGACCATATTGCCTGTACATAATGTTGTTGAAAGTGAAATCATTGTTATTCAAAACAAACTTGAAAATATTTATGAACGCTTCTATTATAAGAATGCCTGAATTACTATGCTGTCTTAGATTGTTATTGCCAGGCTGAGTGGCTCAGATGGTTAAGGCGCTGGCCTTCTAACCCCAACTTGGCAGGTTCGATCCTGGCTCACTCTGGTGGTATTTGAAGGTGCTCAAATACGACAGCCTTGTGTCAGTAGATTTACTGGCACGTAAAAGAACTCCTGCGGGATTAAATTCCG
Source organism: Anabrus simplex (assembly GCF_040414725.1). Taxonomy (NCBI): domain Eukaryota; kingdom Metazoa; phylum Arthropoda; class Insecta; order Orthoptera; family Tettigoniidae; genus Anabrus; species Anabrus simplex. Next base: position 1,332,195,456 of record NC_090265.1, on the reverse strand, counting down.
GCACCTCGGTATCTCCGAAGACCGTAAAAGTAGTTAGTGGGATGTAAAGCAGTTAAGATTAGATTGTTATTGACATTAGCTTTTGTCTCTTTAATGGGAATACAGAGGTGCCTATTTTCAAACATGGCCAAGTCCATCAACGTATTTTTTTCAGGAGAGCAAGAAAACTAATGCATATATTTCAGTCAATTTTGGGGTCATTAGTGAATTCCAGTTTTTTAGTTTACATTATTTGGAGCTTTCACAACCTATTTTATGCAAGAACAATGCTATAATTATGGAGATATTTATTAAAACAGTATGGACTTGCCCACTTTTGAAACTCATTGTTGAACTTGGGCACATTTGAAACTCACATAAAAGGACTGGGCCGGTTTTGATGCAAATTCTTTAATGATATGTGTGCATTATAATGGAACAGCACAGAAAAGCGTCATTAAATTGTCCTCTAATCCAGAAATTGTCAATAATATAAATGCACACCTTCACAGTCTTAAAATTTATTTGATTTTTAGAACTTAACACAGTACAACATAACTGATTTTAAATAATTGGAGCATCATGATGACGTGTCTCACAAGCAGTTTCCTCATTCACATTTTCACTAACACGATCACTCGCGAAAACATTCCTATACCATTGTAAAGCATCCACATTCATCCAGTCAGCACCAAAGTGTTTTGTAAGAAGACTTTCCACATCTTTTTTCTTGTCTTATTTAATAGGTATCCCTACTGGCAGTTGTTGTGGATTCGCAACAGACACTGATTTCTGTTTCTTGGTTATGCATTTCTCCAGCCCTATATCTGCACGGTAGAACTCTTCACCTCTCACTAGAATGTTGCCACTTCTTTTGCTTTGTCTTAAATAGAATCTCTTGCAGTGGGATAATTTGAAATGCAGAGCTGAAGTTGGCTTTATGACAGTCAAGGCTTCTTTCCAGTCATACACATTCCAACTTTCCCCCGGGATCTTCACCAAGCCATGCTTCCAGAAGATGTTGTGGTACTCACTTGGGTTCAGTATTGTTTCACCTCTTTTTAACTCCTTCTCGATACAGCTAAATACCCTGTCTGGAGGTAAGAATGAATGTCCTACAACTGGAAAGATAATCTGAACAGATTTTATATCAGGTGGAGAATCTAGTAGCCATTTACAACACATTGTTAGCATAGCAATGTTTTTATTCTGGCCTGCACACCCATCTGCTACCAGACTTATGGTGTTGATGCCAAGCAAATCACTTGTTTTAAGTTCATTATACACTTCAGACACTGTTTCATTGGAGGCTTTAGGCCTGTCTACTTCACACCAGGTGTATATTGATACATTTTCTTTTGGCATTTTAGAACATGATGAACCTTTTACTGGCGTGAAGTTGTAGCAGTATAACTGCCTGCCATAGTATGCACTTTGATTGTAGACTTTAAGGAAGTACATGGTTTTTCTGGCAGTCAAATGAAATAGTCAAGAGCCCTGGTTTTTCCTCTCTCAGCATATCGTAAAATTGAGTGTACCTGAGTTTATGCACTCTTTTCTATCATTAACTCATTTCTCTCTTTGGCATTAGTCTCTCATTTCAATTTCTCAGATATTTCAAGACATTTTGAGCACACGTCAGTTGAAGGAGTTTTGAAACTGATGTTAAAACGAGTATTGAAAATGTGACAGAAGTAGGAGTCTTTCACCTTAAGATCTGCAGCTACCCCTTGATTGTACATCCTCCACATTTTCTTAATATTTAAACTGCAGTCAAGATACACACACTCACTGTTTGCTCGACAATAATGAGACTCAACAGCTTTAAATTTACTGATGAAGTTCACAACTGAAGACAATTTTCTAGCATACGCCTTTGACCTTCTGTCCCCATCTCTGGTCTCAACAGGAATGGGAACTCCATCCCTTTGGAAACTTGAAATACACCCATGACCCTGTGTTTTGTAATCCCCAATGTCAACAGAAAAGTTTTCTGACACACAGAATGTTGAACTCCAACTTGATTAACAATGTTGTATTGTATTGTTATCCCTTTCTCTGGGCGCACATTGCTTCTACTGCGTCGTCGTGCGGGTGAACTGCTGCAGCAATACTTCAAAATAAATGCATCTTGGCTAGATTTGGTGCTGCATGAATAAAATTTGTGATGGAAATTCTGAATGTCTTTCATTTTCAGTAATCTGCATGTCTTCTTTTTTCCTCTATGGTTAAAAGTTAGGTAAATTGGTAACGATTTTGCTGAATATCTGAAAGTGGAAAAATATATTGTTACTATTATCCTATACAACAATAATGCACAAATTAAGGAGCAACATTACAATGCAGCTGTTAATACTAGTTTATGCTTGGTATGTCCAAGACAATCTAGACTTCGTTGCTGATTTATACAGTGAAACAATACTGGAAGGAACTTGCGTTTGAAAGGATTGAAGGATTATTCTCTAAAGTTAAGAACCTACCCATTAAAAGATATCGTGCCTTCAAAATATATGATTGAGATTAAACCTGTTATATTGTTTGCATTATGTACTGACCTTTCCTCCTCCTATTACAAGTTGTCCATTTCATGACCGTATCGATGTTTAATCAAGAAGTAAGTATAAATAACCACCTAATCGATACTTTATTAGTGCCTCAGGCAAAATTGAATAAAATTAAAACTTACAGGGCATGTTTCGACCACTTAGTGGTCCTCTTCAGCTGTAGAAATAAAGAACTGAAAAGAAAAACATTGACAATAAGCACAAATAAAAGTTCTTTGGAGACTCCTTTGATAAAAATGGAGGTCATCAGAATAGGTCATCTTGCCTTTCATTCTTGTTTGGAAAAGATGTTTATTCTGCGCTGTCTAGAGGGTCTGTCTTTGAGCGCGACCTGGTGAAGTAACGATGTGATACAGTTTGACAGTTCATGGAAAGCTCTGGAGAGAAGGGAAGTAGAGTTTTATCGTCATCTAAAATAACATGTGAGGGAGGAGGGAGATTGGGCTGTGCTTCTGCGATGTCGTGTTTGATTATATCTCTTGTTCATCTAATCTGTTTCATGTCTACCCATTCTAAGTATTTGCTAATATTCTCATATAAGATGTTTTTATGCTCGTTGTTTTCGTTGAGATTCTCTTCACCGTTTTCCAATTTATCATGAACGATGTGGATGTTTTCTAGGTTGTTCATAAGATTACCTTTATTAATCATACAGATAATTTGAAGGTCCTGTTTTATATTGGTGAATTTATGGTTGGTCTCTTTCATATGGGATCCCATGGCAGAAAATCTTTTGTATCTTTCAGCATTGACGTGTTCTTGATATCTAATTGAGAAGTTCCTTCCAGATTGTCCCACGTAAGTTTTTTTACATTGAGCACAAGTCAGCTTATAAATACCCGATTCCTGGAATTTTTCATCTTTAAATTTATTAGCTTTATTATGACCAAAGAATCTATGTTTCGTGTTGTTGTTTGTAGAGAAGGCTACCTTGGTATTGTGTTTCTTGAATAAGTTGGTGATTTCGTAAATCTTCGGGTTATTAAAGGTAAATTTTACATTTCCTTTTTCTTTTTCTGAATGCTGTTTAAGTTTAATTTGTTGTTGGTATTTGCATTTAGTGATGATTTTATTGATGAATTTCAAACTGAAACCATTATGTAGAGCCTGTTGACGAATGAAAGAAAGTTCTTTTTTTCTGTCTGTTTCTGTTAGCGGAATTTCAAAGGCTCTGTTGACGAAACTATAATAAGCTGATTTCTTTTGCGAGATGGGATGTAAAGAATCACTTTTGATTGTAGTCGGGGTAAAAGTGGGTTTCCTGTATATTTTAAATTGGAAATGGTTGTCTTTACGAATTGTTTGGATATCCAGAAAATTGAGTATGCCTTTCTCTTCTTCTTCAGCTGTAAATTTTATGTTTGGGTCTAAATTATTCAAAGTATTAAGGATACTGTGACTATCGTTTATTTCCTTGTTAATTATGGCATAGGTATCATCAACATATCGAAGCCAGAGGTCGAGTCCTTTAATGTGACCTACTATCTGAGTGTGTTCCAAAAAGTCGAGGTAAATGTTAGCTAAAATTCCAGAAGCTGGCGCTCCCATTGGAAGTCCATCTTGCTGATATATTTTATTATTAAAAGAGAAGAAATTGTGGTTCAAAACTAATTCCAAGATAGTAATGAAGTTTTCTATTTCAGGTATACTGATACGTTTGTGAATTAATAAATTCGTCTTTATAATCTCAATGGTATTCTTAATAGGAATGTTCGTGTACATGTCCTTGATGTCGAAGGAACTTGTTACATGAGATGAAGTTAACTTGAAATCTTTAATAGCAATGCAGAACTCTTTGGAGTTTTTTATCGAAGATTTGGTATAAAATACGTAGTTATGAGTTAAGAACCTATGAATAAATTGGGATATTTTGTATGTGGGGCTTCTCCGAAAATTAATTATAGGTCTCATAGGTGCATCCTTTTTATGTAATTTAGGCATAGCTCTTGCTTTAGGAAGTCCTGGATTCATATTAATGAGTTTTTTAATATCTTGGTTGTTAAAAAGGAAGGAGCTTCGCTTCAGTATCCCTTTCAAATTCTTTTGAATTTTTAGGGTGGGGTCTTTCTCAATTACCTTAAATTTGTTGTTAGTGAAAAAAGTTTCTGTTTTATTGATGTATTCGGTTTCATTTAATATTGCTACTGTTCCACCTTTTACAGCTGAAGAAGAAGAGAAAGGCATACTCAATTTTCTGGATATCCAAACAATTCGTAAAGACAACCATTTCCAATTTAAAATATACAGGAAACCCACTTTTACCCCGACTACAATCAAAAGTGATTCTTTACATCCCATCTCGCAAAAGAAATCAGCTTATTATAGTTTCGTCAACAGAGCCTTTGAAATTCCGCTAACAGAAACAGACAGAAAAAAGGAACTTTCTTTCATTCGTCAACAGGCTCTACATAATGGTTTCAGTTTGAAATTCATCAATAAAATCATCACTAAATGCAAATACCAACAACAAATTAAACTTAAACAGCATTCAGAAAAAGAAAAAGGAAATGTAAAATTTACCTTTAATAACCCGAAGATTTACGAAATCACCAACTTATTCAAGAAACACAATACCAAGGTAGCCTTCTCTACAAACAACAACACGAAACATAGATTCTTTAGTCATAATAAAGCTAATAAACTTAAAGATGACGAATTCCAGGAATCGGGTATTTATAAGCTGGCTTGTGCTCAATGTAAAAAAACTTACGTGGGACAATCTGGAAGGAACTTCTCAATTAGATATCAAGAACACGTCAGTGCTGAAAGATACAAAAGATTCTCTGCCATGGGATCCCATATAAAAGAGTCCAACCATAAATTCACCAATATAAAACAGGACCTTCAAATTATCTGTATGATTAATAAAGGTAATCTTACGAACAACCTGGAAAACATCCACATCATTCTTGATAAATTGGAAAACGGTGAAGAGAATCTCAACGAAAACGAGCATAAAAACATCTTATATGAGAATATTAGCAAATACTTAGAATGGGTAGACATGAAACAGATTAGATGAACAAGAGATATAATCAAACATGACATCGCAGAAGCACAGCCCAATCTCCCTCCTCCCTCACATGTTATTTTAGATGACGATAAAACTCTACTTCCCTTCTCTCCAGAGCTTTCCATGAACTGTCAAACTGTATCACATCGTTACTTCACCAGGTCGCGCTCAAAGACAGACCCTCTAGACAGCGCAGAATAAACATCTTTTCCAAACAAGAACGAGAGGCAAGATGACCTATTCTGATGACCTCCATTTTTATCAAAGGAGTCTCCAAAGAACTTTTATTTGTGCTTATTGTCAATGTTTTTCTTTTCAGTTCTTTATTTCTACAGCTGAAGAGGACCACTAAGTGGTCGAAACATGCCCTGTAAGTTTTAATTTTATTCAATTTTGCCTGAGGCATTAATAAAGTATCGATTAGGTGGTTATTTATACTTACTTCTTTCCTCCTCCTCTCGTGATCGTTTCCAAGATGAAGGGTCTCGCTAGCGCTTCCTGCAACGTGTTTTTCCAGTTTCCTCCATAATCTGTTAATAAAGAGCAAAGCACACTCAGAGTATATACCGTTATTTGCACTAAATTGGCCAAATATGCTACTTCACAACATTAACAACAGCATATCAGCCGTGTTGAAAACAATGCTGGTCATCAAGTCACATGATGGATGCCTGCTTCCTCATTGGCTAAAGATGGATTACCTTTGACTTGGCCGGATTTGAAACTCATCACATTGGACTTGGCCGTTGATTGAAACTAACTGCTATTTTCACCAGCTATGTAGAGCTATTTCTGGCCAGTTTTGAAACCCAATTTTACCATGTCATATCCCTTGTTCACAGGAGATTCCATATTGGCAAAAATCTCATTTTGTTTTTTAAATGAACTTGGCCGTGTTTGAAACTAGGCACCTAAGAAGCTGAGGTATAGTGTGAAGCAATTTTGAGACTTTTCATGATCTTACAAACTTGAATAGAATTTTTGACTGACTTATTAGTGATAAATTTATAATGGTTACTTTAAAATTTTTGAACAAATTTTGAAAGTTTGTAAATTGGACTGGGTCTAAAGGGAACGTCGGCCTTGTAGATCTAGGGGAGAGCTCTAGCTTTTGGAAGTTTTGGGTTCATAAGAATTAATTTCTGCATTTCAGAGACTGTAAAAATGGAGGTACTATGTTTAAGAATTTGTTTTAGATCTCTTTGAAGCTTAGTGGTAGGATCTTTTTTTTTTTTTTTTTCTTTTATGAATGATTTACCTGAAAAAAATTTCTTCTCTTTCTGTAATGTAGACTTGTTTGTTAAGGATTGAATTGAATTGAATTTATTGATCATGATTTACATGCCACTGAGGCTGAAAAGCCCCTTTATGTAGCATCTTCTTATAATACAATACAGGTTTATGAACGCACTAACTACACAGGATCACAGTAGTGTTACCATTATCAGCTTTAGTTATGATTAGGTTATCAGTTTCAATTTTAGTTTTTAGTTCGCAGAGTTGTTTTTGCTTGGGAATGTTGTTGTTTTGTGTTTTTAGGTTATGGATAAAGTTGGGATTCTCTTTTTGTTTTTTTAATCAAAATTCTTGTTATTGTTTGAGGAGCAGTTTTTGATGGCCAATTCTGTTTTGGTTACCAGTGTCACAAGTTTATTGAAAAAAGAAGTGTCGGCCCAATTATGTTTATGCCCCTTACCTTATACATTGAGTCCTGCTTCATTAAAGTAGTATCAGTCAGATTCTTGACTGGAGGGTGAAAACCAGTGAGATCATGTTGTAAGGTTGATGGAGATTAGTACTATTATGTTAAGATATTCAAAGATTGTTAAATTTCTTATCAAGGGTGTTCTGTTTACTCTTCAGTATGTTATGAAGTTTTCAGTTTGTTAACTGCTGAAAATTGTCCCACTGGAACTGCGAGGATTGATGAGCAGCTTATAAATGAAGCTTTCTTTTAAAGAAACTTCATTTCATCTTTTAGCCATATCTTATTAGTTTTAAGATGAGTTTGAAAATCATGCGTGGAGGGTTTGTGTACTTTGTTGCAACATTTTAGAAAGTTCGGGGTGAAGTTGTTTATAAAACTTTTTTTTTCTTTAGAAGTACTATGTCTTTACCAATCTTGATTATCTTCATTTTTTTTTATATTGGAACACTTCTTTAAGTGCATGATTGGCTTCATGTAAATAGGCAGTAATCTCCATATTCAGGCCCATATTGATGGATATGAGTTTATTTAAAAGAGTAGGAGTTCTTATTTCACCTAATTTTATTATCAATACATTTGTTTACAAAATGAAATAATTTGAACAAGGTTTCATTGGTGCTTCGCTCCGGCTTGAAAGTCTAAGATGTAAGATAAAAGACTTTGTCCACTGGAGTGTTGTCCGGAAATGAGCCCATAATGCTGACAGCATTTCCTTGTTGGATAGCAATTGCTATCCACTGCCTCAGGAATTCTGTTGAAGAAGAGTCTCCAGTGATTGCAGATAATTGTTTGCCAATATCTGAAATCAGACTTTTAGCCTCTTGGCACCACGTCCCCATCGTTTCGACTGTGAATACCACGAAGAGCATTTCACCCTTTTACTGCGCACAGCCAATTCCGCAGCAGAACCAGCAGCCTTGCAAGCGTGAGGCAAATGAGATAGTGCTAAGGTATCAACACACTTTTCATCCCACAGGAGAGATCTGCCTTTGTTCTATAGGACTAAAGTCAGACCATCAGGGCATTTTCCGTCTGTGCGACTAATTCCACTTGGTTCTAGGACAGAAGACACATCGATAGATGTAAAAGCTCTTTTGATAATGTCATTAATTGAACAGTGCCTTGAAAATTGACTAGCACTTTTAGGAAACTTAAAGAATGGTGGTCATAAACGTAAACTTCTGCTCCACATATGCATTTCAGTGATTGGCACATTTTGCAACCAAGACATAAGCCGATTGTGATTTTAAATGTGGTGTTATCATAAGTGTGCCCACATTGGTTGACGGAAAAGCCTAAAGCCATGAGCCTGCTTCCTTTTCCGGAAGAGCAAGATGTCGTGCTCGATCAGTTTCCGGTGGACATGACAGAATCAAAGAGTTAAAAATTCAACGGGTGTTTAGCACATCCCAACTTCTTTGTGTATCAAGGGATGCTGGAGGGCTCAAATTATTGGTCATGGCATTCCAGTGATACCTTGCATCAGTCATATGGCATGTTGTTTGAGTCATCGGTCCATAGACTGGTTTCATGCAGCTCTCAATGCCACCCTATCCTGTGCTAACCTTTTCATTTCTATGTAACTACTGCATCTTACATCTGCTCTAATCTGCATGTCATATTCATACCTTGGTCTACCCCTATCGTTCTCACCACCTACACTTCCTTCCAAAACCAACTGAACAAGTCCTGGGTGTCTTAAGATGTGTCCTATCATTCTATCTCTTCTTCTCGTCAAATTTAGCTAAATCGATCTCCTCTCGCCAATTTGATTCAGTATTTCTTAATTTGTGATTCAATCTATCCATCTCACCTTCAGCATTCTTCTGTAACACCACATTTTAAAAGCTTCTATTCTCTTTCTTTCTGAGCTAGTTATCGTCCATGTTTCACTTCCATACAATGCCACACTCCACACGAAAGTCTTCAAAAACAATCTTTCTAATTCCTGTATCAATGTTTGAAGTGAGCAAATTTCTTTTCTTAAGAAAGCTCTTCCTTGCTTGTGCTAATCTGCATTTTATGTCCTCCTTACTTCTGCCATCGTTAGTTATTTTACTACCCAAGTAACAATATTCATACCGGGCGAGTTAGCCGTGCGCGTTGAGGCGCGCGGCTGTGAGCTTGCATCCGGGAGATAGTAGGTTCGAATCCCACTATCGGCAGCCCTGAAGATGGTTTTCCGTGGTTTCCCATTTTCACACCAGGCAAATGCTGGGGCTGTACCTTAATTAAGGCCACGGCCGCTTCCTTCCAACTCCTAGGCCTTTTCCATCCCATCGTCGCCATAAGACCTATCTGTGTCGGTGCGACGTAAAGCCCCTAGCAAAAAAAAAAAAAAACAATATTCATCTACTTCCTTTAAGACTTCGTTTCCTAATTTAATATTTCGTGCATCACCTGCCTTTGTTCGACTGCACTCCATTACTTTTGTTTTGGACTTATTTATTTTCATCTTGTACTCCTTACCCAAGACTTCGTCCATACAATTCAGCAGCTTCTTGAGATCTTCTGCAGTCTCGGATAAAATAACAATATCATCAGCAAATCTCAAGGTTTTGATTTCCTCTCCTTGGATTGTGATACCCTTTCCAAATTTCTCTTTGATTTCCTTTACTGACTGTTCTATGTAAACATTGAAAAGGAGGGGGGACAAACTGCAGCCTTGCCCCACTCCTTTCTGGATTGCTGCTTCTTTTTTCAAAGCCCTCGATTCTTACCACTGCAGACTGATTTTTATACAGATTGTAGATAATTCTTCATTCTCGGTATCTGATCCCAATCACCTTCAGAATCTTAAACAGCTTAGTCAAATCAACATTATCGAATGCCTTTTCTAGATCTACGAATGCCATGTACGTGGGCTTGTCCTTCTTGATTCGATCCTCTAAGATCAGACGTAAAGTCAGGATTGCTTCACGTGTTCCTACATTTCTCCTGAAGCCAAATTGATCTTCTCCCAACTCAGCCTCAACTTGTTTTTCCATTCTTCTGTAAGTGTGTGTGTTTGAGTCATCAGTCCACAGACTGGTTTGATGCAGCACTCCATGCCACCCTATCCTGTGCTAAACTTTTCATTTCTACATAACTATTGTATCCTACATCTGCTCTAATCTGCTTGTCATATTCATACCTTGGTCTACCCCTACCGTTCTTACCACCTACACTTCCTTCAAAAACCAACTGAACAAGTCCTGGGCTTCTGTAAATAATACATGTTAAAATTTTGCAGGCATGAGATACTAAACTAATGGTGCGATAGTTTTCACACCTGTCAGCACCGGCTTTCTTGGGAATAGGTATAACAACATTCTGTTGAAAATCGGATGGGACTTCTCCTGTCTCATACATCTTGCACACTAAATGGAATAACCTTGCCATGCTGGTTTCTCCTAAGGCAGTCAGTAATTCAGAGGGAATGTCATCAATTCCAGGTGCCTTGTTCCTATTTAGATTGCTCACAGCTCTGTCAAACTCTGACCTCAAAATTGGGTCTCCCATTTCATCAGCATCAACAGCCTCTTATTGTTCCAGAACCAAATTATCTACATCTTCACCTTGATACAACTGTTGGATATGTTCCTGCCATCTTTCTGCTTTGTCTTCTTTCCCTAGAAGTGGCTTTCCACCTGAGCTCTTAATATTCATACACCTAGATTTCCTTTCTCCAAAGGTTTCCTTGATTTTCCTGTATGCAGCATCTACCTTTCCCAGGACCATACAACCTTCGACATCCTTGCACTTCTCCTTCAGCCAACACCTAGTTTCTGAATCTCTGCCTAATCATAATGAAGTCTATTTCATACCTTCCAGTGTCTCCAGGTCTCGTCCATGTATAAAGCCGTCATTTGTGGTGTTTGAACCAAGTATTGGCAAGGACTAAATTATTATCAGTGCAGAATTGTCCGACTCGTTGGCTGAAAGGTCAGCGTACTGGCCTTCGGTTCAGAGGGTCCTGGGTTCGATTCCCGGCCGGGTTGGGGATTTTAACCTTAATTGGTTAATTTCAATGGCACGGAGGCTGGGTGTATGTGTTGTCTTCATCATAGTTTCATCCTCATCACGACGCGCAGGTCACCTACGGGAGTCAAATAGAAAGACCTGCACCTGGCGAGCCAAACCCGTCCTGGGATATCCTGGCACTAAAAGCCATACGACATTTCATTTCAGTGCAGAATTCAACCAGCCGACTTCCTCTTTCGTTCCTTAGTCCCAGTCCGAATTCTTTACCTTCTCTTCCTTGGCCTACCACTGCATTCCAGTCTCCCATCACAATTAGATTCTCGTTTCCTTTTACATATTGTATTAAATCTTCTATCTCTTCATATGTTCTTTCGATTTCCACATCATCCGCTGAGCTAATAGGCATATAGACCTGCACTATTGTGGTGGGCATTGATTTGGTGTCTATCTTGATGACAATAATTCTTTCACTATGCTGGTTGTAGTAGCTTACCTGCTGCCCTATTTTCTTATTCATTATTAAACCAACTCCTGCATTTCCTCTGTTTGATTTTGTGTTGATAATTCGGTAGTCGCCTGACCAAAAGTCCTGTTTTTCCTGCCAATGCACTTCACTTATACCAACTACATCTAACTTTGATCTATCCATCTCCCTTTTCAGATTCTCTAATCTACCACATCGATTCAAACTTCTAACATTCCACGCTCCAACTCGCAGAATGTCAGTGTACCTCTTCCTGATGATCGCCCCCTCTCGTGTAGTTCCCACCCGGAGATCCGAATGGGGGACTAGTTTACCTCCAGAATATTTTACCTGGGAGGAAGCCATCATCAGTATATCATTCATACAGAGAGAGCTGCATGTCCTCGGGAGTTAGTTACGGCTGTAGTTTCCCGTTGCTTTCAGCCATGTAGCAGTATCAACACAGCTAAGCCATATTATTATTGCAAGGCCATATCTCAACATTATCTGTAATCAGAGAACATACCCTTGATAAAATCAGATACTCCATTAGCGGAAGCGAGAAAAGTGGGAATGGAAATATCAGTTAATCTACGAATTGCAAGAACTCCAAATCCTATTGGTAAATATGTCAAGATCCAGTTATTTTCCTCAAATGGAATATTTAGTAGAGACTTGAGGCAACTTCTTATCAAATCATCAGCTTGAGCAAGGAACGAAGGAACTAACCATAGAGGTGTGGTCCGCAGACGGTAATTAAATTTTGGAATAAAAATACAGTTCTTCAATAACAAGTATGCCGTGTGGGAATTGATCGCTTGTAAACCATCATACAGCCTCACTAATTCTGTTAGCTTTTGCTTCGCAGTTTCCTCCACGGCCTCAACTGTAAGCTGATCCATTAATTAATTTGATGAAATTGTCATTAACTCATTCAAGAAGCTTTTGGACTATTCTTGATCAGTAAAACCATCATCTTCAGCACTTTAACAAGGTAAAATCTACCCAAGAATGAGACACAGGTATCTTAAACATAATGTAAACTGTCGATTCAAATGGGACTGTAAAATTCTTTCAAAGATTGAACACAATGAGTCAGAAAATATATATACAGTGGGTTAAAAATTCTGAATGCTGTGTGTAATCCATAATTGTATGTTTTCTTGAGTTCTTGATGCACAGTTGACAATTAAAGTAACACTTTCACTCAAATTAGTCTACTGAACATCTAAACTACACAGTTCAAAAAAATTAGGGGAACATGTTTTGTAACGTCTGGTATGTGAATGCTAATTTGCTAGATGGGGTTCCAGTGGTCATACAACATACCTTGAGACCTTAGCTACTCAGGGTATGTCAAATCGAACTTATATTCCATCTGTAGGCGTAGCCATGCATTAAACTGTCAGGTTACCCCTCAAAACAGAGTGAATAGCAGTGTGTCGTTGTGAGGTCAGACAACTGCAGTCATTTGAACACGTTGTACATCAACCAGCACCTTCCAGGAGACAATTTAACGAAGTTCAAGTCGCAAGGGCCGTCACATTATTCCAGGAGGGATGGACTTTTCGTCGTGTTGTCGTGGATCTCAATGTCTCTCCGTCAGTTATTCAATGCTTGTGGAATTGCTACCATGAGACAGGCCAGTTTATAAGGAGGGTTGGACAAGGTTGTGAACGCATGACAACTCCACAGGTTGACTTGTATCTGACCATCTGTGTGTTGTGGCGTCGTTCAGCAACTGCCAGAGACCTGCAACAAGACCTCAGGAGGGTCACTGGAGTCACGGTGTCTGACCAGACAGTAAGGAACAGGTCAAGAAAGTATCCTTGCCACCCAGACGTCCTGTTCGAGTGCCCCATTTAACACAACAACATCGCGCAGTTCGTCTTCTGTTTGCCCGTACCCACGTCAACTGGCAACTTTGCCAATGTAGATCTCTGTTGTTCACAGACGAGTCCAGATTTCCCCTGACACAGCGTGATGGACATCAACATGTATGGGGACGCCATGGTGAGCAGTACATGCCAAACGTTTTCCAGGAAGGTGACGGATTCAGACAAGGTTCTGTGATGGTGTGGAGTGGCATCAGTATTGATGGCCGTACGGGTCTTGTCATCGTCGTGGTAATCTTACCGCTGTGAGGTACATCGAGCAGATACTGCTTCAGCACGTGTTGGTTGCTGCATACGGTGTTGGACCTGAATTCATACTCGTGCACGACAATGCCAGGGCTCATGTAGTGCGCATCACCAGAGCTGTCTTTCAAGAACTGGACTTTCAAGAGATGGGATGGCCAGCAGTGAGTCCCGACCTTAATCTCAGAGCATGTGTGGGATAGATTTGACAGAAGTGTTCGTGGGCGTCCTGTTTCACCACAGACTCTCCAAGACCTCGAACAGGCTCTCATTGAAGAATGGGACCTGATATCGCAATGTGACCTCCATCGACTTATACGAAACATGCCACGTAGGTGCCAAATTGTGATAAATGCTCATGGAGGACAAACAACGTACTGAAGCTCTCCAACTGTGATACAAATCCACTCTGGAGGACTGTTATCACTTTGTTTTCACCCCTATATGGACATTTCCATTTGTGTTCTGAAAATGAACATATCATTTATACTTCAACGATTTAAAGGTTTATTTGGTAATATACCTGGGTGTGGAAAATTGTTTTGTAGAGCATGGCATACATTCAAAAACATGTTCAGCTAAATTTTTTGAACTGTTTATTATGTAAAAAGTGTGCACAGGCACATAAAATTTGTGAATGTACAAGGTTGTAGTCCCCTTAACCCCCCTCCTTCATCTACTACTCCCTTCCATCGCCTTGAGTCTAAACCTCTACAAAGCTCTCACAACACTACCTGGTATTAACTGTTGTGCTCCCACTGGCGCATCAAGCGGTAAGCTTGTTACTTTCACTTCTTATTTTTCCATCTCCATATCCTTTTTGCACTACCAATTTTTCTAAGTCCTTTTCTTTTATTTATCCTTATTTGTCATTGTAAATCACCAACACGAAGATGAAATTAATAAATTATGTTGATAGCGTACAAAGGTAGTGCTTCTGTGGTGTGTAGTTCTTCTCTTCTGATTTGATGTGTACTGTCATCTTAGATTTCCATGCTGGCCTCTGATCCAGAGGGTCCCAGTTTCGATTCCTGGTTGGGTTGGGGATATTAATCTTAATTGGTTTATTCGTGTGGCTTGGGTGGTAGAGGGGGGTGTGTGTGGGAATTTTTTTTCTTCTCTCTCACATTATCATTATCATTAGAAATCATCTTAAGTAGGGCCCCATCCTCACAGACATGCAGGTCACCTATAGGCTGTCTACTAGAAAATGACCTGCATCCGGCCTGTCTGGAGGCCATATATTATTATTATTATTATTATTATTATTATTATTATTATTATTATCTTAGAATGTTGTTCAAGTTGAAATATTTTCACAAACTCACTTCTTT
Source organism: Anabrus simplex (assembly GCF_040414725.1). Classification (NCBI taxonomy): domain Eukaryota; kingdom Metazoa; phylum Arthropoda; class Insecta; order Orthoptera; family Tettigoniidae; genus Anabrus; species Anabrus simplex. The sequence goes on along the minus strand of NC_090265.1, from coordinate 1,332,180,294 downwards.
TTAGCATATTAGGCAGAAAACCACACTACCATCTGTTGTATAGTCGCTGTGCCTGAATGAGATACACTGCTTTAATAAAAAGCTTCAACTACACTTCTCCTTAGACATATTCACTGAATACTTTATACTGTAAACGTTATGCAGCACGCAGTTTTACACATTTACTAGCACCAGCTAAACTGAATAATTTTCAAGGAACAGTTCATGAGTAGACTTGACTAGTGGGTGGTTGGTAATTGGGGAAATTGTCACTAGCTTTTCCCACATACCTGCTACTGGTCAGTCTGTGTATGGTGGTGGTGAGGACTAGTGACCATAAGAAGGGCTCTTTTGTTTGCTAGGATAAAGCATTCCTGTTACTTAGACTTGTGACTATGAGGGGGTTTCTTTTGTTTGAAATACATGTTAAAAAGAAAGTAAAGTACTCAGAAGGTAGAAAATACTCTTTCATAAGAGATATCAGCCCAGTACACACAAAAATACCGATACAAGGTGTTAAGAACATTAAAATTATTAACCTTCAAAATTTGCATTTGTATATGCATTTTTTAAATCTAGACCCTAGTGGTGATGAATGGGCTGTTTATAATAGCACATATGCAAGAACAGCTGCTCAAAGCACAAGGATTGATTAACTAGTTGAAACATCTGGAACAACTGCTCTCTCTCCTTTTTAATTTATATTTTTTAATTATAAATGTCTTGCCAGATGAAAAGATTGGAAAAATGATTGGTGGTAATGTCAGATCCTTCTGATTTACCTAGTATTATACCCACAAAGTTTCCCATAATTTTGATGGCCATTTAGTGAAGTGAAGTGGGTAGTGAAGTACATGTCATACCGCCTCACTTCTTTTCACAGACCCTTAGACTAAATGCTTCTGGCTATATTTGGGGGCTGGAGACAGTCACGAAGCTCTGGATAGACAGTGTGCACATTGATAGACTGTGCATGTTTCAGCAGAAATCTGCATCTGTACATAAAGTTGTGACGACACAAGATTGGTTGGCTGCTGGTCTGCATGACCACATCACATCAGATATGTGCTACCTAGCACATCATCATGATCATGATCTTGAACCAATTCCAGTTTCCTGGGTGTGGTGAATGAGTGCCTTCCACTTACTTCTGTCCATATAGGTGTCTTCTTCCATAACCTGCTGCAAATCTAGACCTTGCCCAGCTAGATAATTTCTAATCTGATCCATCCATATCTTCCTTGGTGAACTTCTTGATCTTTTGTCTTTGAGTTCCTTCTCTAGCTGTTCTTTGTGGGTCTGTTCGTTTGAGATGACCAAACCATTTCACCTGGCTTTGGCATAGATCTCACTAAGTGGTTGTTTTGCTTGAACAAGATGGTGTATCTCATTTGTTATTTTGTCCCTCCTTGTTTTCTGAATCATAATTCTTAAGAATTTCCACTGTTTGTAGTTTGCTGATATTTCTGTTGGTTTGGTTGCAGGTTTCTAGTAGACTGTATGTGGTAACTGGTATGAAGAACCTTCTGTAGAGTACTAATTTAATGGAATTTACTTATCCCAAGGAAGTTTTCTCACTAGCTGATAAAACTCTGCTCCATTCTGTACTTACTCTGCCAGTGATTTCTGAAAGTAATCGGGTATCTGTTGTTACTACACTGCCAAGATAATGGAACTGATGTACTTGTTCCAACTTTGATCCATCTAGAGTGATGTTAGTAGAGGTGTTCTGTCTACTAACAGACAACACTACCATTAAACTCAGAGTTGTTGTTGAGTCTGAACTCTTTTCATTACTTCATCCATTATAGTGATGAATAAAAGTGTCAATAGTGCTCTGCCTTGTTGTACACCCAGCCTAGCTTCAAACAATTCTGAATATCAATTGTCTGTTTGGACAGAACTTTGGCAGTATTCATACATTTCATACATAGTTAATAAAAGCAAATGGTATAGAGCTATTTTCAAGGCATTCTGAGATTTTTGTTTCTGTACACTATTGTAAGTCTTCTGAATATCTAGGAAAATGAAGGTGACATATTTTCCTTTTCCCAGTGATTCTCCATGACCATCCTTACAAAAAAATATTAGATCTTTTGTTGCCCTATTCCTTCTAAAACCATACTGTTCCTTTTCAAGTTGATGGTTCTTGATCTCTGTTCTGTGATTCATTCCTTTATTTTGAGTCTACGAGATAGAAGAGTGGTACCTCTGTAGTTGCAAATAGAGGGACGAGGACTCCTTTAGTCCAGTCTTTAGGTAGTTTTTCTTCATTCAAAATGGTGTTTAAAACTCCAAACAACCACTGCAATCCTTGCATTCCAGCAGCCTTGATGATGTTGCACTTACTTCATCTGTGCCTGTTGCCTTGGCTTTACTCATGTTCTTTAGGTCATTTTGCACTTCCATCCATATTATAGGTGACTCCACATTTTGAATATTTTCTTTCACCATGGTCTCCTGTTGTTTGATATTTAAATTGTTACCATGATTTGTTTGATATTTAAATTGTTACCATGATATAATTTTTTTAAATACTGTCCCATCTCATCTATCTCTTTGACATTCCAAGTGATGTTTCCATACTGAGCTTGATAGCTGCAGTCGCTTAAGTGAGGCCAGTATCCATGTTTGGGAGATATTGGGCTTGAACCCTACTGTCAGCAGTCCTGTAGATGGTTTTCTGTGGTTTCCCATTTTCACACCAAGCGAATGCTGGGACTGTACCTTAATTAAGGCCATGGCCACTTCCTTCCCACTCCTAGTCCTTTCCCATCCCATCATCGCCATAAGACCTATCTGTGTCAGTGCGACGTAAAGCAACTTGTAAAAAACTTTCCATCTTCTTTCTCTATGACCTTTATTCCTTCATAGTTGTTTTTCTTACTTTTCACCACTTGATACAATATTTTCTTGTTTTTCATGCTCTCCTCTTCTAGTTTCTGTGTGAATTCAGTCCAGGTTTTCTGTTTCTCATTAAAAATGATTCTTTTCATTTTAAGCTTCAGGTCTCTGTACAGCTGACTGATTTCTTCTTAACTTCTCTTCATTCCTTGCCACACCTTTCTGGCATTCTCTGTCTCTTAGTTTCCTCATTTCATTTCATTTCATTTCATTTCTCTCCTTCATTGCTGTTTGGACAATTTGATTCCACCATGAGGTTTCACCCTCCCTCCCTCTCTCTCTTACTCTACTACTTGTTTTGCCAACAATACTGACTGCTGTTTCTGCCAGAGTTTTCTTAAATCCAAGCCATTCTTCTTCATTTGTGCCTACTTCACATTTGGGCTGTTGCTCTCTCTCTTTTTACCGAGCTCGATAGCTGCAGTTGCTTAAGTGCAGCCAGTATTCAGGAGATAGTAGGTTCGAACCCCACTGTTGGCAGCCCTGAAGATGGTTTTCCGTGGTTTCCCATTTTTACACCAGGCAAATGCTGGGGCTGTACCTTAATTAAGGCCATGGCCGCTTCCTTCCCACTCCTAGCCCTTCCCTGTCCCATCGTCACCATAAGACCTATCTGTGTCGGTGTGACGTAAAGCAAATAGCTCTCTAATTTTCAGCTGGTATTCAGACCTCTTTTCTGCTTTGTCAAATTCCCAAACTTTTATCCTATGTTCATGCCTGCAATTAATATTTTTTACCATAATGTTTCCCAAAGTGACTAATAACTTGTGGTTACTACATAGATTTTCTCCTGCCAGTACTTTAACATCTCAAATAAATGTTCCAGCCTCTTTGTCTGTAATGACATCATCAGTAAGAGATTTCTGCTCTCCATTCCAGTTGTACCTTTTGATCTTATGGTTCATCTGCTTTTTGAATCAGGTGTTCTTGATTATTATGTTGTTTCATATGCAGAAGTGAAGGAGACATTTCCATATATATGAGGACCAATCACTGCCTCATACCCTGTCCTTACAGTTCCTACCCTAGCAATTAGGTCTTCCGTAACAAGAGTATTATCTTGTTTGACATGGTCCTCTAATTCTTGAAGAAATTATCTTTCTTTTCTTGACTACACCCAGTCTGTAGAACAAAAACCTGAACAATGATCCAGGTGGTTTTGTTGATTTTCTGATGTTGCTTAATAATTTGTTCATTAACTTATTCAATATCAGTCTTAGCAATGATGTTCTTGTTGATTATGAATGCCACACCATTTCTTGTTTCCTTGTTATTTCCATGCCAGTAGAGTTAGTAACCTTCCCACGGCAATTTATTTCCTTTCCCTTTCTGCTTCGTTTTGCTCAGTCCAAGGACCTCCGACTTTCTTCTTGCCATGAGATCTACAAGCTCCTCACATTTAGCAGTCATTGTTATGGTATTTAATGTTGCTATTTTGAATTTATTTTTCTTTCCAACAGAATAATTCTGTTTAACTTTGGGCTTATTATTGTCATCCTTACCACTTTTTTTTTTTACATCCAAAGCTCATGTTACTGTTGAAAGCAATTTGACTATTAGCTCTCCTTGCTGGCTTGCTGGGCCTAACACAAGACGTTTTTCTGTCAGGAATAACTCCATCTTTGATAGTCTCCTATCCAGTTTGCAAAGCAACAGCATTGTGATAAATTTGTGTGTCATTTCCTACACACAGGTTTCATGAAAACCTGCTGTGAGAAAAATTATAGCTATTAGTGTAGTATGTATAGAAGGCTATATGGAAATTGTATTTCTTAATTATATTACTAATTTGATATATGTTATTTTTTATTGGGGGTAAAAATAACAAAATTCTTATTCTTTGGTTCTGTTTGTAGATTAGTGTTTGGTTTGTTTTTAATTTTATTGATTATTTTTTCTATGTAGTTTCTACTATAGCCATTGTTACTTGCTATGGCATATATAGTGTCCATTTCTTTTTTAGATTGATTTTGGACAGAGGGACATTAAATGTACCATTAATTAGGCTATAAAATGTAGCCTTCTCATGGCAACCAGGACGAAAATAATTTTACTTGATTACATTAATTGTTTGTGTGGGCTTTCTATAGATTTTATATTATAATCATTTTTTTCTAGTTACAGTTTTCAAGTTTGTTCAAGAATTTTTTTTAAGATAATTTTTATTGACTGACTTTATTTTATGTGTGTGTAGGTGG